>NW_026623631.1:377490-423170 GCF_030028575.1 Malurus melanocephalus
CCCTACTGTTCTCCCCTTTCCTCATTTCTCCCCTTCTCTCCATACCCTCCCATTTTCCCATCGCCCTTTTCCCCTTTTGGTGCCCCCTTTACTTTTCTAACCACCTCCCCCCTCCCAACATTTTGTAGCATCAAAGAGTCGCTCAGGTTGGAAAAGACKTTTAAGGTCAAGAACATTGAMTCCAACCACTAAWCSAGCACTGCCAAGCCCACCACTAAACCATATCCCTGAGTACCACATCTGCACATCATTTAAATACCTTCAGGGATGCTGACCCTACCACTTCCCTGGGCAATCTGTTCCAGTGCTTGACAATCCTTTCTGTGAAGAATKTTTTCCTAATGTCCTAGTTGTCCTGTTGCAACTTGAGGCTGTTYTCCTCTTACTGCTTGTTCCTTGGGAGACGAGGCCAAACCCCTACCTGGCTACARCTTCCATTCAGGTAGTTGTAAAAATCGAGAATATCTCCTGAGAGCCTCCTTTTCTTCAKGCCAAACACCCCCAGCTCTTCATAAAACATATGCTCTAGACCCTTTACCAGCTTCACTGCCCTTCTTTGGACACTGCTTTCTCCCTTCCTCCTTTTTTAAACTGATTTTTTCTTCCATCTCCCTTTCTTTCTCCATCCCTCTGCCTACCAAAGCCTTTTAGCAAAGGAGACTGTGCTCAGCAGCCAAGTGGCAGCAGGGGCTCAGCCACCCAGTGGGTACAAAGGCTGCAGCAGGAGCACAGCTCCTTTTCCCTTGGAGTTCTGTGGGTTGGAGAGGGGATCAGTGGAAGTGGGGGTTTTCTCCCTACTCTAAAAAGTTGTTTTGCAACCATATGCAAATGTTTGGTTTTAGCAGATGGCAGTGAATGCTTTCCTTCCACGTTTTACTCCGGAGCTCAGTATCAAKGTAGAAAGAGTTTGCAATAAGCTCGGTTGCTGCTGACTGCTGGTTGCCAGGATAGGTTAAACTCATGTTCAAGGAGAACTTTCCATCACAAACTCACTTGTTGCTCTTTCCTTCCCTCTATGAGCCTGGGACCCTCTCTCCCCTTAAAATTCCAATGAAGTGCCCAGTTTGGTTCATTGAAGTTCCATAAAATCTGTTCCCTACTAAAGGACAGGGATTACACCATGTAACCCTACACATGCATTCCTTCCACGTGTTGCACATTATATGCAAAATTTCCATGTTCATTGCATCTCCAGGAAAAAAAAAAAAAGAGTCCTGAAGAAATCTGACAGACCAAAAGAAAACAAATACACATCAGCAAAACTGGTAAGTATCAAGCACTGTAAATTTCATAAAGTTAGTCAAGCAACAAATTTGACCCATGGGTCTTCATTTTCTTTTCTGTTATTCATTTCATTTTAGTGCTTTCCTTTTTTAGTACTTCACAACTATTGTTGTCCTTTGCTTGCACTGATTTGCAAGTGGATCCAGTTGGCCAGCAATGGCAGGGAATGCTAATTCCATTTAGTTACTGGAAAAAAAAAGCAATAAAAAAATATGTTTCCCTAAGGCTTCAGCCCACAGTGATGAAAAATCCAGACTAACAAACATATTTTGTTAAAAATCAGTCTTATGTGTCCTCTCTTTCCCCACAGAACAAATAAAAGTCGGGAAACAGTGCACTAAGCAAACTGAAATGTAAATGATGGGCCCTTCCCAGCTCTGGTAGTTTTATCCCAAATATATCCCCAAGCTGGGGAGAGAGTGACAGTCTGTGCCCCAGAAGTGTGCAAGCCCTAATCACATTTCAGATGTGCCACGTACAGCCATAGCTAGGATTATTTAGAGTTGTGGGGTCAGTGACAGCAGCAGCTGCTGCTCCTGACCTCAAGGGAATCACAGTCCTGGTTAACACAAACTCTTGTCCCTCTGTTTCTCACTGGGGTTACTGGGGTGTGAGTGGTTCTTGGAGCTGCTGCAAAGARTTTTCAGTGCTGAGCTGACCACTGGCAGGCGTGGGCTGCAGSAGCAGAGGGAAATGCAGCACAGGCAAAGATAAAATAACTGCTCCTGTTAGGGATTACTTATTTTCCCTGCCTTTAGAAAGGAACAGCTGCTACTCAGGTTTGCCAGCACCCAGAACTCAAAAACGGTGAGTGAGAAATTCAGAAATAGGATGATTGTCTGTAAAACAGTCTGATGTCAAGGGAAAAAAAATTAAAAAGCCTCTTTTCATTTGGTCTGTGATTGCTAAGTCTGCAGAGATCCTTTTTTTCAAGCTTTTTCCTTGTTCCTTGAGGAGCAGAGATCCACTCTTTTTTTTTTTTTCTTTTTTTCTTTTTTAAATGAATGCTGGGATTCTAACATAATCAACTAATTCCAGGAGCTGAGGCTTCAAGATAAAAAGAAAAGTATACCATGTCACAAAGCTCACAATGCAATCTCATTGCATTGGCTTTGGCAGCRGTTCACTTGGCTCTGGAAATAATAAAGTGGGAGACTGAAATGACAAACAAACCGGAGWTCCAAACCCAAGTACCACCAGGGAATGCAAAGCAGATGGCCAGAGAGAGACCAGCCCAAGGAATTACTCCACTCTTTGCAGGAGGATTTCTGACCAGCATCTACCCTGGTGGCCTCCTTCCTATGAGCTTTCCTGGCATARTCTGCATTTTGATGTCCTTGTGAAGAATTAAGAGAAATAAAGAAGCCAGAAAGACCTCTCAAATGCAAATCTTTTATTCACCCTCTCATAGCAAATAGAGAAATGCAAGGGCATTAGAGAACCTGTGAAAAGGTCAGGATCAACCCCACGTTACTGTGGCATCTTGGGCCTACGTTGCTTTGATTGTTTGTGGAGCTATCACTGAGATATCACTGGTGTGTGCTTTCAGGAAGGATGCTTTCAGCACGCTCCTATCGAAATGTCTGCTTTGTTTCAATATGCCATAATAATATTTTGCCAAGAGAATGTATTTAAAAGTCGCAAAATWAAGTCTGTGCTAAACAGGAGCTGGCACAATGGAAATGAGATTTTTGGGATGCCCCAGAAATATGCAAGTGYGAGCATATGAAATCTCATGTAGCAATTCATTTTCARAAAGAGAAAAAAAAAAAAGCCCTAAATTATATTGTCTTCTGTCATATTCAGTTTGCTTAGCAGAGAAAAACACATGAATATCAACTGTGACCATTTGGACTATGCAGTGTGGTAAAGCACCCTGCAGAGCTCCATCAAGACCGATGCTTTCTCCTTATCCTCATCAATACATTGGTTTACTGGAAAAGAAAGCAGTTATTGTGGAACAGGTCTCAGGCTGCCAGCTCCAGCAGATTCTCTGTGCTGCCAAGTAAGATTTGTCTTTAGTCCATCCCCAGCTCCTAGCAGAGCTGACCTGTCCTCTTGTGCTTCTCAGCTGCTTTCTTCAATTTTCGCTTTTCTTACCAGTCCAAAAATTGCAATGTTTAACATGACTAATCCCTACGTGCTCTCTTCACGGGGAACAGGATTTTGAACTTTGATAAGAAAAGTTTTTCAACAAGCACCTGGAGCTAAATCCTACCCACCATATTTGTGGGTGTTGCCCCATTACCTGCCAGTTTGAAATGAGCAGGATTTAATCATTTGGGGATGACAGTGAATTACAGCCCCTGGTGCAGGAGTGCAGCACTCCCGCCCCGCTCTCCCAGCCCGTCTGCTCACAGGCTGGTGCATCACTGGAGCACGGCCAGGCAGCCACAGAAATGCAGTGAGTGAGTGAGTTCTTCCTTCCCTATCAGCTAATAAAGATAATTACAAAGGCCAGCAGATATTCATTTGGGTTCAGTCCTTCTCGCACTCAAATTAATGTTGGTTTTGCCATTGATGCTGATTTTAGGAGAAGCTGGCCCAATACCAGAGAGCTAAAATTAGATTGCTGCTGCCATCTCCCCCGTGCCAGCCAAGGGAGCTACTGGCCCAGCCAGGAGTCAACACTGACTGAAGAAACAGCCCAGGAATCCTGGGAATGACTCTGATGGGCTCCAACACCTACAGCAGGAGCTCAGGGACCCCACAATGGTCCAAGTGCCACCTCCACCCCACAACACCACAGCCAGGCCCCTGGGCATGCTCTCATTTGCCAAAACCAGCACTAAATGAAGGCAGAGAAGGAGACACACACAGARAATCTTCATCCCCTTGGKGCTCGGAGCCAGGGATGRCAGYTCTTGGTGAGGRTACYCACRGATKCCCACACCCATGTGTGACACCCTGTGCTGTCCCCAGACACTTCCTGCATGGGGCTGGCAGATTTTTATCCCCTTCCCACAACACCAGCAGTGCTTGTTATCAATATTGGCGATGCCACTCGAAAAAGTCAGGGGAAATCCATCACGGCCCGTGAGGTTATTCTGGTGTAACGAGCAGCCCTTGTATCTCATTTTTCASCAGTGCAGCTCAGCCCTTACAACTCCATTTCTGTGCTGCACAAAGCCAGGGAGGCAGGGGCTCAGTGCAAAGCTCAGGGGGGTTTTCTGCAGTCCAGCAGCCCAGGATCTCCATGCAAGGGTGCAGATGGGGATATGCA
This sequence comes from Malurus melanocephalus, assembly GCF_030028575.1. NCBI lineage: Eukaryota > Metazoa > Chordata > Aves > Passeriformes > Maluridae > Malurus > Malurus melanocephalus. The sequence continues at coordinate 381,998 of NW_026623631.1, forward strand.
TGTGTAAATATAATGTACAGATCATTGTCCTGCACAGTTCTCCTCTGAAAAGCACTATTTTCCTTTGGGCCAGTTGTCCACCCATCAATATGCCCGAGTGTAGAGACACGCAGACATTTAGCAGCAAGGCTGAAAAATCTYCTCAGCCACACTCCCGTGGAGCACACGTAGCACCCTGGTTTTCACTTGGAAATAAAAACAGTTCCTCTCTTCTCAAATTCTGCTGCTGCAATAACTTTTCAGACAACTTTGCCTGCTGGACTTGTTTCGTGGTGGGAGTAACTACCAGCAATAGCTCTCCTGCTCCTCGGAGCAGAGTCACATGCTGGGATTGCTCATATGCCATTCAGATTCTCTAACAACTGAGAGAGAGAGAGAAAAAGGGAGGGAAAAAAAAAAGGCAACTATTTCCAACAGAGACATTGCCCTGTTGCCTCTGCCTCAACTGCAAATGCTGTTACTCTGATTTCTGACTGGTCAATCCCCACCCTGTTTCCATAAACACGGAAGACAACTGTTTATAACTATAAACTCCCAGTCTCGTTCTAGATGACATTTGCCTATTAGCTGCCAAGGCAAGCTTCAGGCAGGAATTAAAAAAAAAAATTAAAGAAGGAATGGCAGATTAAACAAATCAGCTCTGATTCTTACCTTYGGAAGCAGACTTCGTTCAAAAGCCACAAACACTTTTACTTTGCTGTAAGTCTGAGCTATTTTTAACTTCCCTCTGGGACACCATATAGGGAGAGCAGCCCCCTCCCTATCATTACTAATCCTCCTAAGATAACAGCAGGACACCTGCTGCTGGTGAGTCATGTTTTGTRAGGAGCTAATGGTATATATATAGGCAAAAACGTAAAGACAATTGCTTATTTCCCTCCCTACCCCATGTGTTGTTTGTTGCTCTAAGCAAATCAAATCACTGCAATGAAGACAGTGTAAAGAAGACAAACACATAGGAAAATTCATGTTCTACTTCAGAAGCTCTGGAAGTGCACAGCAGAATTATGCTTGTTTGGATTTGTGGTATTTATGTATATATATATGTGTATACCTGTGTGTGTACATGTCTGTGCACTTTTGCACATGCACAGAGTGACTGTGCTTTTAGAAGCTCCTGCTCTGGTGCTATATATATATATATATATGTGTATACCTGTGTGTGTACATGTCTGTGCACTTTTGCACATGCACAGAGTGACTGTGCTTTTAGAAGCTCCTGCTCTGGTGCATGACAACCAGTGTTTTCAGCGAAAACAGGAATGGAAATTCAGTGATTCAAAACCTAAAGCTCTATCCCCATCCTGTCTTCCCTACTTAYTCACAGCAAGAGAGAACGAGCACGGAAAACGGGCAAATGTAGGAAAAACTCAGGTTTACGACCTGCCAGCATGGAGAAACCTACCACATGCTATCTATAGAAGTTTGATAGGAGGCAGGAGTAGCTTTGTGGCTGTTAAACATCAGCTGTGTTCCCCTTTGTTTGCTTCCCAGCCATTACTTGCAGTGCCAAACAGATCTGTAGGACAGCCCCTGCTCTGTGCTGGGAGCCTGATTTAGCTCTGGCCCTCAAGCCATGCATTTCATTGTTATGGGCTTCACTTCTAAAYTTTTGAGAGCTGCAGTAAAGTGCTGCTAGGTTTGGCTTTGTGCACTCTGGAAGATCTCTCTTTTATTCCTTTCCCCCCTCTCTCTCTCCTGTATCATTATTATTATTTTCAAAATGTGAACTTTTTGTTGTTTCTGCCTTTGAAGAAAGGCACTGTCCCAATCTCCTGCCTTGGGCAACACTTCTGTTCATGGTGGGTACACACCATTCCTCACCTTAGCTCACCCTGTGCCCTTAAACTCCACAGCAAAGTCCCTCTTATTAAAGACAGTGCTAAAATGTCCACTGACACCAGCAGAAATGGGATGGACACTTACAGCAGGTGCTGCARTATCTCACAATAATTTGAATAACAGTCACATCCAGAATCAGCATGAARCATTGCAACACACAAAGYCAYACTCTGACTGATRGAAMCACATAAAYTTGTACCTTCCCTGCCAAAGTATTMAATGAAAATACTGAATGTACTGCAKGAGAATGGTTTCAAAATACAGACAAAGGAGATATCTCTATTCCTAGAGAACTGTGAAGATTTTCAAACACGTTTCTTTAGGGCCTTGCTTCCCTCCACCCCATCTCCTTCTCCTGTTGAACTAGGTGAGGGATGGTAGMAACTAAAAAACTCTTCCAGCCTGCCAAGTTACTTTTCTCCAAGAGGAGCTGAACTAGGCAGCAGCAAATGGCCAAATTTACTTCTTTGGGCAGTGTAGGAGCATATGCTGCATAAAACCCCTCAAAAGATGAATGAAGATATTAGAAAAGATCACATTTATATGTTTTAAGCTCTCTAAACAGAGTTCAGAAATATCTTTCAAGCCCAGTAATTTCAAATAACCTCTGGCAGATCGACATGTTAGCACTTAAAAATGACCATCAATCAAATCCTGAATGTTTGGGGAAAGACAATGTGCTTCAAATGTCAACCATGGCTCTTGTCCACCAAATAAAGATATAAAGAAAACAAGCCATGGGTCCTTTTCTTTCAGCATCCAGCTGCTTCTCTAGGTTCTGCTGCAGCAGAAGCAGCAGGATCTCAGGCAGACAGAGCCTGCAGCAATCCTGGTTTTCATCACAAGGGTGTCCATGACCCAAATGCTCTGTGATCCTCTATCCTCCCCTAGTGACCAGCGCACGCTGAGGGTTTGGAACTGGCTGAGCTCCACAGAGCAGCTGCATCCCAGCACCAGCTTTGTGCTTTGTGCTTCTGGCTTTGTCCTCTCTAATGCCAAAAACCGACCAAACCCACCCTTCTCAGTCGCCTTCATCTCACGAGGACAGAAGTAAAGGGGAGAGTGAAGGACTGAGCTGTCCCCTGCCATTTCTTCGACGACAGCCTGAATGTGCCATCCACATATCAACTAACACAGCACCTCTGGCTGTCTGCTAAACAAAAAAAGTAGAAGCAGAAGGGGAAATAAAAAAATCCCAAACCCCTCGGCCTGTCTGCCTTGAATCCCAATTGGAAAAGAGTTGTTTGCCTTAATTCTAAATGTATTTAGAATGTGGAGCATATATTTCCAAAGGATGTTTTGTATTTACAGCGTGTCTGTCTGGTTATACTGCTGCAATGTAATTGTTTTCCTGCTGAGAATTATAGCAGGGAAGTTACTCTGGGTACGATTACAGCTCTTTATGGTTCTGCTTTGGAATTTAGAGGCTTCTGTGCACCACTCCCTCCTCCCTGCTTAGAGGCAGTGGCCTTGGAGCGCCTTGTGACAGTCACTGCCAGCTCCGTGACATGTGGGTTCATTTGAGGGTTAGTTACTAGGAATGGGCAAGTCACTGCAGTAATGGAACAAGGGGGAATCTGTAACAAATCCCCCACACTGGGGCTGGAGCTGGGTCAGTCTGAGCCAAAACTTTGCTTGGTCTGTGCCTGGAGGAGGCGAAAAGGCAGCAATTCCTGCCTGGGAGGGCTTTGGGAGTGAGAGCACTGCAGAATTTGTATCCAKATATTTGTTGGGTTGTTTGGTTTGGGTTTTTTGTTTGGTTGGTTTTGTTTTGGGGGTTTTTTTCACAAAAAGAGTCATGTTCAGGGTGGGTAACAGCTGAAGAGTGGGGAGACATTCACTCCTGAGCACGGGCTCAGCACAAGATCATCTTTAACATCAGACACAGAGCCTTGCAGCATGGGTGAGACACGGACACAGCTGGGCCAAGCTGTGCTCAGTTCATCCACTGCTTCCTAATGGGAAACACCTCTTGACACATTTCAAAACCGTTGTTCATTTTACCTCAGCATCTTTAAGGCTTGATGCTGGAATCAGTTCTCACCATGAACGTCTTCCTTCCATCAAACCATTGCCTGTTGCTGCTGATCCTCCTGAGCAGAGAGCCAAGTCATGGCCATGCTGGAGCCACCCCAGACAGCCTCACACAAACCTTGTGGATGGCAGTGGAGCAATTCCAGCACCTGAGGAAAGCTTGCAAGCCTCTGCAGGGCAGGGCAGAGCACTCCAGGGCAGCCCTGTCGCTCTCCTGCCCAGATGGTGCAGCTGCAGSAACAAATGTCCTCCTTTGCGGAGCAGCACCGTGTGTTTCAGAACAAAATGTCAATGAGCTTTCCAGATTAAAGCATTAAAAATGTATGAACAACAACTGTCGCACAYGAGGAAGCTCACAACACTGGGAGAGCTTTTCCTTTTGAGATCGGATGTTTTTAATATCAGTGTTTACCCCAGTCAACAAGTTGAAGACCAGGAAGACTCACGGCATCTTCATTTCACCCTATACCAGACCAATGTATTTTACCCAGGTATTTCTAATCAAAACACAGCTGTAAGTGCCAAAAAAGTCAACAGTGGAGAATAGCAGCAGGTCTTACCCTGGAGCCTTCAAAAAGCAAAGAATTCCCTCATTTTGGCCTCTCAATAATGTGCTCTAATGACCAAAATCACTTCCCAGTTAAAACGAAACAAACCCCAAAAACCCCTCACCAAGCCCACACCATTTCAGATATGGCCTCTTCTTTTATTTTTCTCTCCTTTTAGGACAGAGTTATTTTCTTCTCAGAACACACTCATGCACAAAAAAATAAAATCACCTCAGACCATTTTTTGGTCTATGAAGCACACTGAACCTTTCAGGCCTCCTATTGTAAAACATTTCTTCATGCCCTCAGATAATTTCAGCCATTCTTTCSTACCCACTTTCCAACGTTTTCATATCCTTACAAAGTTTCAACACAGTATTTTGCTGCTTGAGACCTGGTTTTAGCGATGTTGCAATAAAAGTAAAATCACCTCTTTTCCTGTTATTCAGTACTCCCTTGTTTAYACATTTAAAGGCCACATAAATTCCCTTTGTCAGGCCATCCAGCAGGATCGATGTGCAGAGGCTTCTTGGATCACTGCCCCCATCATCCCATGAGTGCTCCCCGTGCTCCAGCCTTGCCCAGACCAATGTGGGGCCTGATGGATTCCTCATCCTCTTTTTACCAAAAAGTTCCCCTTTCCCCAGTGCCAGCCTCCTTTCCTCTTCACTGCTGACCATTCTYTAGATTTTAGTGCTTTGCAAAAATTTTTCTCCTTGTGTTTTGCTACAGACCATTGATACAAACAACAGAGAGCTTTGGTGTTTAACCCTAAAAGGTACAGGTCCATTTAGTCCTGATTCCCCATTAGCAGCTCCTCCTTGAGCCCTGCCAGGCACTTTKTTACCCATTTAATGCATATTCTAATGTTGCTGAATGGTGCTAATGTTTAATCAGCACGCCATTCACTGCCAAGTCAAACACCTCACAAAGTCTAAATGCACGAAATTTGTACAATCATTTTTTGCCAACCAGASTTGTAATATAATCAGAGAGGAAAAATTAGGTCTCTTTGATAAAGTTTGCCACAAATCCATGTTGTTTAGACTACTTACTAATTTACTTTTGCATCAGCTTCTGAATTATTTAACACAAAAYGATTGCRAACTAACCAGCCTTGAGTCTTAGRAAATGCTTCCTCATAACAASCTCCTCTTCAAAATCAATAYAGATGCATTTCATACCACCCTGTGAGCATCAGCTCAGTCATCAAGGCAGCTCTTTACTTTCAGGGAGACTGAACTGAATTTGCTCCCTTTTGGAAGGTTTTGCAGGTAAATTGGGTTTTGATGGAGATGCCCATCCCAGGGTCAAAATATCCAGATCCTTTCAGTGAGTGCCCCTCACATCTTCCCTGCTTAAAAAGCCTTACTAGTACTTGTCAGGTAATCAAACTAAACCAGAAATCTTCAGTGTAAATTTCTTTGCAAAAKCTCAGAAACAGCTTTACCAGCATGGAACAAATGTGACTTGAGGCGTTTGTGCACAGATCTGGCAGCCCACAGCCAGGGCTGCACATGAGCTTCTGATTTAGGGCCCCAGATAAATCTGCTCTTTTAACTACATTGGTACAAAGSTGGAGCTGTAATTTTATGGGCTGAAGGGTGATCATATTTTGGAAGGGAGCCGGCTGCCAAGAGGATTTTCCACCAGTTTCTATGTAAGGACCATTCACAAAGGCAAAAATCCTTTTGTGCCAAAATCCAGCCCAGGTTATCTGAAGGAGCCTCATTCCCATTGCCCATCCCATACCCTGCTCCTTTAAACCAGCTCATTTTGTCCTGCTGGAACCACTGTTGCCTGCYTTATCAAATAACAAGCAAACCTCAAGGAATTCAGCAGAGAGCTGTGAGTTTTGTACATAAAGACATGACGGCTTCTCYGTGCTCCTGCTGTTATTCAGAAATCATGCAAAATGAAGCTGAGGCACTGAGCAAAAGCACAGCACAAACCCGAAGCCTTTATACCTCCTGAGCATAGCTCATTTGCTCTGCTGTCAGTAACTCAAAGCCCCAATGAAAAGAGGAGGGGRAAAAAAGGAAGACATAAAAGAAAAGGAGTAATTATATGCGAGTCACTAGACTTATCACTTAGCTTTTGGCAAAATATTGACTCCTGAATGATCTTTGTCAAATCTCATAAAAAACAGCCTCCAGGTGATGAATCTTGCCACAGGCATTAAATGGGGTGCTGCTGGAAAAGGGAGAGGAGGAAAACGGAAAAGAAGGCTTAATTTTAATTATGTAAACTACTTGTGTCTGTATTTGGTCACAGCTCTCACAATTTGGAAAAGCAGGATGCCCGAGGGCTTGATTTTTGCTCCTTTTAAATATTCATGGCATTTAAAATATCTTCTGTGCTGGGCTTGATGAACCTGCCTGTCACGTTCTGGGCTGAAGCAGCCGTGGCATCCCCTGCTCCTCAGGATGCTCRGCCAAAACCACGGATCAGAGCAGAAAACTTACAGTGAAGGCTCTGCTGGGACCCCTCAGAAGGCTCTGCTGAGAGCCTTATTGATTTCAGGAGGGAGATGGATGAATGTGCAGCATGTCTGTATCAGCAATCCAGGCATTTTGGACTGGTTTTGCATGCTGACATTTCACTATGGCTTGGGGTTTTGCACAGGATTTAACCCAACTAYTGAAGTCAGGAAGGACAGCGCTGTGAACAAGGCTAAGCAGTGGGGAGGAAGAAGAAGAAAGTATTTGTTATCTACAGCAATAATTTATCATTTCCAGACAGTACAGCAGGATAAAAAATAGTCTCATGGACGGAGAATTAATTTGAGACTGAAGGAAACGGGTCTGTCCCAATCTTGGGCCTACTGAATAGAGACATAAAATACAAAAAATGGTGAAGTGCTCCCTGCCCATGTGTGTCAGCCTCGTGGTCTGTGCCACAGTCCATGGAATCCTGAAAGAGCCCCAGTTAAAATCCCAAGGAATAAATTAGTGCTGTATTTAGTAACCTGGATTTTTCATCATTAAAACAGTGCCATCAGCAATGCTGAGATATTCCACACACTGTCTGCCATTTCCAGTTTCCCGCTAATCACTTATCAACATTAATTCAACATTAACTTAGGACCCAATTTCTTCACCCTACTCATGCTGGCATCAGGAAATCCACCCATAGTCTCTCCCTCAGACTCCTTTTTTTGGAAGTGATTTTTAAAAATCACTTAAAGTGATTTAAGAATACTCCTAAATGTCAGCTGCAGGCAGGAGAAGACGGTTATTGGTCTGGGTTTAGAGAGAATTTTTGGCTCAGTTTCTTCTTCCTACCCTGCTCATCACTGATGTATTTTTAAATGAATCCTAAAATACACACCAGGAAACTCTATTAAATAAAAATCATGAATGGCATGCAGGCTGTGCTATTACTGTGCATAAGAAGATAACAAGACTCRAGAGACTGCCCTTTACATTCTGCTGCTCTTGCTAACTGCAGATCKGGCCCAGCAAATGCACATGCTCCATGAAGAGGCACAAACCCTAAACAGTGTGCCTGGAAAAAGGAATCAGAGATTGAAGAGATAACGGGGATGCCMTGAGCTGCATGTCCCTCAATTAACTAAGTGATTGGACATGCACAATCAGAGATCCCAAATGCGTGTTTGTAGGTTATCAGTGATATCAGACATCAGCTGGAGCAGCGCTGGACTCCCCCTGCCAACAAACTGGAGGAAAGAATTAGAATTCTGAAAGCTTTTTAAAGCCAGACTCTCACCTCAAGACACAATAAAAGAAAAGCTTTTAGATCATTCCTGGCAGAGGAGTTGGAAAGCTGCCATGCTCAGACAGAGTAACTATGGTAATCCATATCAGGTTGCAGAAATCATCTTTAGCATACAGTCTTTTAAGCCCTCCAAGAAGCTCTCTTCCTAATCCACTTAAAAATAAAAAAATGAAGGGTGTTTCAAGGTCAAAGAGTACCAATAACGGGATCAATGACAATGAAGGGGAAATAGGTCGAGGGTACCTGAGCACCAACCTCTGTCTCTGCAAGGAGAACCAAGAGCAGCAGCTGAGTGGGAGATGGATATCCCTGTCCTGAGCTCTGCACTGCCATGTGAGCTTGATCATCTATCCTCTGCAGAGAAGACTGCACAATTAAGATGCACTGCTGAAAACCAAAGCTTAATTGCTTTGATGCTGAGGTGATTGAGCGCTGAATGCATTAGTATGTCAAAACTGCTGAACACAAAGGCCTTGATTCTGTTCTATTCTGTGCCCATGTAAAAGATGCCTTGAGTTCTCCTCCGTGGGCACTTGAGGATCACCAGAGCTTTATGTGGGCAGGCTCAGCCCTCAGTGACATTTCAACTCTATTTAAATTTTCAGGATTGGAGTGTACGTGGTCTAAAGGAATTTGATTCTATTGTTCACTTAGGCAGAACTAGGAGCACAGAAAATCTAATTCCATACAAAATTAAACTATTTAAATCCCCATGTTAGGTTAGCCCAGACTTTTTGCTCTGCTTCCCCCTGTTGTGTGTGTGCAGAGCCTATACTACCATCTCTCCAATTCCCTGGGTATTCCTCAAGGATCTGAGGGATCCCTGCACCTCTCACAACACCCTTGAAATTAAAGGCAAATAAATATCATTTGGAGCAGGACCCAAAAACGATCAAGAAGAGCAAATGTGGCACAGAGCTGAGGGAAAAAGACAACACATGATCAATAAAAAGTATTGCACAGAGAAATCCCRAGTGGCTGCGCTGAAAGGAAGAGATATCAGAGCTCCCCGAGTCTGTGCTGCCTCGCTCTGCTGAGCCAGACACAGCTTTCCCTCCCTGCAAAGATGGCAACATCTCTGATGAGTCCAACACAATGTCAAAACTGAAAACTGTTCCACATCAATCTCACGCTAAAGGGCCAAAATCTCTGAGATCAATCTCGGAGATAAGGCGTCTATCACCGAATGCCTGTTCACACACACTCTTCTTCTTTATTTTCCTGTTTTGGTTTTTTTTTGTGCTATTTCAGCTGACAGGGGCTGGGTTTTTTTTCTTTGGGTTTTTTTTTTCCTTTCCTTACATGCAAAATGATTGTTCTTACATGCACAGAGCAGCTGAATGCTTATCTGGCTGGTTCATATGAATACAATACAGGGCAAACATCTGTGTTTTAGCAGAAAAAATAAATAGATATTAAAAAAATACCATGCAGGCAAAAAGCCTCAACAATAATAGATACAACAATAATAGATACAACAATAATAGTTACAACAATAATAGATACAGCTTTGGAGATGATTGGAAGATCAGGGCTAATATCTCAGTGTCACTTGTTTTGTGTTGCAAGGACATGATCCTGAATTTCTGTGATTTCAGTGGTCCATAACTTAATTTTATTATGTTTGATTTAATAGTGCTAGGAATATTTCTTGAGTCTGTGCTTAACATTATACATTAAGGTGGTTTTAGGTCTATTACTTGTCTGTAATTTGATTTTAGAATTTAGATCATTCTCCTCARTTGTCAGGTGCAGAAGCTGGGGGAATCTCTAAACTGCAATTTAGAAAGGAAAAGTAATTATATGCAATCAGTGTCTCCAAGAAGTGGATCTTTTTATGGGACTGCAGGGCTACAGGCGAAGGACACTCAGTTATGTCCTCCAAACAGTTCTGAAAAGGTTCCCAACAGCACCCAGCATCCAGCAGGGGACAATAATCTGAAGCTCAAGACAYATTGTGYGCAATGTAATTTTTTCCTGCTCTTYTTTATTTCTGCTACAATCTCAGACCATTTTTGAGGGCATCATTCCAGTTCCTCTTGCTGTGTCCCTGCTCCCGGGGAGGCAGTGGAGAACAAGGGATGTCTGGGCAATCCTGGAGCATCTCCCCTGCCATGTGAAAGACAGCAATGCCAAGCTCTGCTGAGGATGCCCTGCGAGAAGGTTTCCCTCTCAACTGCAGTGCCCACCTTGGCCTCTTTTCTTCTGGGTGCAAAACAAAAAGTGGAACCAGTTTCAAACTGCTATTTGCAAATATTGAATTTGAAATGCAAAGTGGTGCCAGGCTTTGGGTCCTTTGCCCTTTATTTTTTTTTGCCTTCTCCCTGGGCACAGCTCTTGACACAGGAAGAAGCAGGATGAGCAGTAACTCATTCAATAAAAAAAAATGAATAAATCTAGTTCATAAATTACGCTTGCAATGAAGGCAGATCGTTGCTCTTCACCATTTGCATAGCTCCCTGCTGGCCTGCTTGCCTGGGTTTTTGTTTAGGGAGAATATTCACAACCAGTCACCCAGTGTGCATATGTTGATTTTAAGACACCGAACTGTATCTTTAGAGAAGGTGCTGGCATTTATGCGTCTTCTGTAAATATTCCTGAGGATTATTTACTAAATTCAAAACACATTTTTTTCTTTCCTTCCCCCCAGAGAGAAACAGTCTAGACAGATCACGGTGAACTTCAAGATTTGTGGATGGAAAAAAGAAAACTTATAGTTCTCTTTTGGCAGGTAAACCCAGCAGTGATGAATGATACACCCTCTCATTTGTATGACAAGTGCTGTTTTATCGAGAGCAGCCTAACAAGACTTTTACATCGCTCTCATTAGCTTTTCAGAGCACCTCGCCCCTGTTTGAATGTGAAATGGCCATGCAGATGCTACTGAATCACAGAGGGGGTTTTGCCAATGCTTCTGTCTGCAAAASCGAGTCTGGAGGCAGCAGCGCCTCTTTCACTAATTGGTGTCATCTGCTGCCCTTTAGCTCAACCCTCTTTACCTTCCACTTTCCCTTACCATGCACCCACAAATGCCTCAGCAGCAGCAGGAGATGATTCCTGGTCTGAAAGCGGCTGGAGCTGTGCCAGCAGCAGCGAGAGGGAAAACAGAGCTGGAGATTGCAGCTGTGAGGGTGGGACAGCGCTGCCATGTGCTACAGCCACTGACTGCTCTGCACATCCACACTGCTGAGAGTGAGCCACGCTTCCCACGGGAGGGARTGAAGAATAGCACCTTCCTGGCAGTGAATATTGGATATTCTAGTCGTATGAACTTTATTTAGCACCCACATTGGTGGGACATGCTTGTTAGGTCAACCTTGAAGGTGGCTCCTGAGCAAACCCAGACTCTGCTGAGAGCAAACCGTGTTTCTCATGGAAGGGAATGAAGAATAGCACCTTCCTGGCAGTAAATATTGGATATTCTAGTTGTTTGAACTTTATTTGGCACCCACATTGGTGGGACATGCTTGTTAGAGCATCCTTGAGGGTGGCTGCTGAGCAAACCCAGACTGTTGAGAGCAAACCATGTTTCTCATGGACGGGAATGAAGAATAGCACCTTCCTAACAGTGAATATTGGATATTTTAGTCGTATGAACTTTCCTTAGCGCCCACATTGGTGGGACATGCTTCTTGGGACAACTTTGAGGGTGGCTGCTGAGCAAACCCAGACTCTGCTGAGAGCAAACCATGCCTCCCACGGGAGGGAATGAAGAATAGCACCATCCTGTCAGCTGGGATGGAGGGAGCTCGTGCTTTGGTAAAGAGCTACAGGAGCTGACGCACAGGCTTCCTGTGTGCACATTTCCCACCTGGAAAATGTCTGTGAAGACACGGTCTGCTACACCGTGTGTCTGGCACAGGAGGGAGAAACAGATGGAGAGATCGTCTACAACCTTTTGTTCTCCATAGCTAATAACCTGGAGCTCCTCTGGTGTCTGATATGTGTGGGTTGGCTTCACCTCCGTGTGCCTGCTCGGCAGAGGAAAACCAGCWACACTCATCGCTTGGCTGATAGGAGAATGTGTGACTGTTTTACGAAGAGAAATGGATAAGCTCCTAAAACCGTCGTGTCCTTTACAAAATGCTGTTTACAGCAGATCTGTCATGAACATCAGTAACTCACCAAGCCATCGTAGTACAATATGACATTTTAGTGCCAGCAAAACTGGGAATGAAACCAGACACGTTTCAACACAAGTTTAGAAATTAGGAAAACCTTTCGTTGCTTTTCTCTTTTTGTTTTTTTCTTTTCCCCCTTTTTTTAAAAAAAAAACTCCTGAAACACATTGAGCTGTTCTAGTGGAAGACTGCAGTGCTTTTGAGCAATGATTTTTCGGCACATCAACTCGTGCTCAAAATATAGCATTGGGCTTATTTGAACTTAAAGAAAATTTTGAAATTGTTATTTTCCCCATGAAAGAGATGTCCATTTCAGTCTAGCTAAACAGCAATACAACACTGCTGGTGGAAAAAATTTCCTCCCTGGCTCCTGCAGAGTTTACTGTACACTTTGAAATACCTGCTTTTATTATCCTTTTATTATCCTTAATTTACCATGCAAAGCTACAAATAAGAGTGGCCATAAAATTATCCACTCCTYGTTAAAATGCAGCTGGAATACACACCCTCCTTTGATTGTGGATTCCAGAGGGGGACTTCACACTGTGTGAAGAATCACACTTTTACTCCCATTCTTGGAGAGCTGATAATGCTGACTGGCAGGAGGCAAGCAGAGCRTCTTCCCAGCTCTGGCCAAAATAAACCGTTCAACAACTGAAACAAAAGTCTTTAGCTCCTACAAAGTCCTTGTCTGATGCTAGAGCCCATGGCTTATGGCACTGAGACTTGGACACCCAAACAAAATTCAAAAAATTTTACTTTTCGCCACTAGGAGCTGCCAYGGGAAACCAGTGTTGTTTGTTCAGTCTGCACCTTGTAATTTCTTGTTCATAAGTCATCTGCTTCTCTATGGCTTAGAGGGAATACAAATACAAAATTTTCTTGGGACATCAGGACTCCAGRGAATTACCTGTAGTTAAACATCTGATTAATGGCTCATTAAGAATCAGCAACAGTGTTTATTCAGTCCCTGTCTGAGTGTGGTTTTGCAATTATGTGCTTTTGAGACTGCAGGTGTGTGAAATATTCATAACSCAAATGGAAATACGATGGAAGTGCAGTTTACGCTTACTCGAGGGCTAACTGTTCTGGATTATAAATATGAAACAGAAAAGAGCAGTTATTCCTTTGCCCAGGAACTACCCAGAAACTCACTAGATTCTTCACAAACATGTTAAGCACCAAATTTCCATCCCAAATGATTTATCCTAAGTGGCAGAGCCTTCTATCCCCCTCATCCATGCAGCAACCAGACATGAGGCTTTCTTGTAAAAGCAACTTTCATCATTGATTACTCTTATAGTAACTGCACCCTGAAGGGTCTGTGCTTCTCTGGGGGCACATCAGGGGAAGAGAGAGGAGAAGGAGGGACTGGCAGCCCTTAGGTGTCTTTTTGTTTGTGGCCATATATTAAAATCACAGTAATGGATCTTTAATTCTGCTTGATGATGAATTGTTCATTGCACTCATCCCTTACCTGGCCCCAGAAAGGTGTAGGGTTTGGATACTCCTGCACATGAAGTTCTTCTGCTGTTTGCCCCATCAGCTGCTGAGCAGCCACAATCACTGGGCAGCAGCAACAGGGTACCAGTGATTCTAAAACATTGAGTATTTTTAAATATGCAACCATAATGCTCTGGTTTTGAAGATGAAACAAGGACTGGAGAGCAGGAGGAGGGATGAGAGATTGGCAACTGAGCAAATACTGAGACTCCAGAAGGGTTTCCCCATCGACCTCAGGTGGGGAAAAGCTCCTTCTAAAACATTTCACTTCTCTTTGCYGCGCTGCTGCTCTAACCATCAAGCCTTTCCAAAGCTGCTTCCCTTTTCTAATTTATTTTATGCCGTTGTTTTTTTTTTAAGGGTCGTTTCAGAATTCCTCTGGGTCCCATATTTAGCATGCTAACACCTCRCAGAGGCTCTCAGTGGTACCGTACAACYCCATATCAGTCACAGGAGAAYGGGGATGGATATCCAGGCAGAAGCWAATCTAAAAGAAGTGAACCATCKTATGTGAGGAAGGCAGGAGGAAGCTGACAGATGAAGGACTGTGCAGACTCCCTAAATCCAAAGTGCATTTCTGAAAGGGCACTTTTTTTCCAGAAGTGTTTCTAATAGCCCCTCTCCACTGCAAAAGGGAAGGACTTATCTACTTGCCATYGCTGATTGCCTGGACTAAAGTGCTYTGCATCAGSCTAAGAGAAGGCAGTGGAGAGCTSCCAGSTTTTGGGGCAGCAGGCAGGGTGGCATGGCCAGGCAGTGCCCGGTGGCTGCTCCCACCCCAGCAGGTCCAGGGCACAGCCCAGCCCTGGGGRCTCCCACCGCCTGCAGGCAGCAGCTGCTCCTTCCCCCGCTCTCCCTTCTCTCCCCAGGGTGAGCAAACTCACAAATGTGCTCCCTGCTTTTGGCTTGTGAGTAGGAGAAGCCTGAGAGAGATGCTATGGTATGAGATGAGTTCCAGGGGGACAGAGGAGCCCCCAGGCAGTGACCGTACCGAAGAACCGACCCCTTCRGGCTGAACGCTGCTCTGAGTTTTAGAAAGAAGCCCAAAGCCATTAAAAAAATGTATTTAATGTTGTGAAATCCATCATGGTCTGCGGTAAGCTGTTGGTTATTGAAACCATTTGCCTGTTTTCTATTCTGAGTATTTCTCACTCCTCTTGCTGGGCTCAGATCGTGAAGTGACATTCTCTGTGACATCCAAGGGTCCTCTGCTGCCAGARCCTTCCTCATTGTTATTTTGTGTAAAACAACTCCCAGCTCCTCTCAAAGAAACCAGTGAGATGGAGCTAGTCTTGTCCTATAAGCCAGAATTCTAAGACAAACCCAATTTTTAAATTTGTGACATTAGTGCCGCAAAAATGGTTATTTCTCTGCATCGTGGCTATATCTGCATGAGCTCATTCTCCTCCAGTTCACACATTCAAGGTTCCTATTTAATTTTTCAGCTGCTGCAGGCAGCTCACATTGAGGTGTTTATCATTTCAAAAATACAGTCCCCTCAGCCARTAAGCATGACCTATTTTCCTGGTTCCTGGACCTCATATTTTCTGTCTTGTTCAAAGGACTCTGGTTGTTCACTGGCTCCAGATCACTCTGAAGAACTGATTTATAATTTACTAATTTGCCACTTTTTCTGTCATCTGTGATTTTTGTCTTAGAATTTGGGTATTTTCTTCTAGATCATCGATAACGATGCTCTACAACACTGAAACCAAAAATAGATTGCTGGGCAACWGAAGAGAAGCAGCCACACTGAATGTGGGATCCCAATTATTAAAATACCTGTAAAAGCGAAGGCCGTCTTGAAGATACATTTGAAAATTTTTGGACATCCTCCAAAACAGAAAAAGAGAGACTTGTACACCACTGCCAAAAGAAACAAAGCTTAAATCTGTTGTGATTTGTTGGTTTGTTTTCGTGGGGTTTTTTTTAAAGCCTCTTTTTAATGAGAAAACACTTTTTAACTATGTCAAGGTTTTTTAAGTTCTGAAGGATGAGTACATAACAGGAAAGCCATCCTATTATTGTCCTGTTAACTCTTTCCTACTGCTGGCATATATGCAGCATGGCAGGGAGAATTTTTTCCTTTTTAAAATGCCTCTCATCCTTTCAAATTTGAGGAGAGCCACTGTTTACTTTCAGCTGTCRTTTATAGCAAAATAAAGGAGAAAGTCCGGGAAAAAAAATCCCCTCCCAACCTTCCATCTTATTCTCTGTTTGAAGCTATATGCTTGATAAGTTCCAGCAATATGAAACTTCAAAAAGCCATTTCCTTTAAGTTTGAACTAGAATAGTTTTCTATTATAATTTGAATACTGGTCAGGCTTTTCAATCTGCAGCAGAAAGGCATTCAAGGATGTGCCAAATGGTAAAAGTTAGCATTATTTATTGTAGATTTGTCAGCACATCTTTTTTTCAAAACAGATCCATACAGAACAGTCCCCAACCCATAGAGCTGTGACAAAGCAGCAGCCTCAAAGGGGGTTTATGGCACCGAGTTGTTGGCAAAAATACCAAGTAACCCACAATTCCTGACTGCCCTTGCACTGTGAATGCCTCCTGGGATATTTGTGATGTGCTTCTAGGAAAGACAAGCTTTGAAACAGCTTCAGGAGAAGACAAGACTGAGGGAAGGATGTGTTCACACATTTGCTGGTGAGTGKTTTATCTTTGCAGGGCCCAAAAGGAGGCACAGAGAGCCAAGGTGTGAACAATTTCAGGGAAACCACATATTTAGGTGTGTACTTGCACCCAGATAAATCAGAGTTCCTGGTGGCTTCTCTAACACTCTTTACTGTGGAGACTTGAGTTGCTCAGCCATTTGCAGTTTTCTTGTTGGCAGACAGCTTCTGAATTCCCGAGATCTTTCTGAGACTGATTCAGAGAAGGTCATGTGCTTTTCCTCAGCTCTGTGATAAATRGAATCCAAGGTTTTAAAAATATATAGGAAGAGACAATAATTGTCAAGGTTTAGGTGTATGTCTAGTGAATTCATTGCTTCCTTGAGGAGACAATTTGCCATCCCTCTGATGGAGTAAGACAGTCTTGTAAACAAAAGAAACTCCAATGAATATAACAGGGAAAGAATGAGGCTTTTGTCCCCAGTGTCACATAAAATATCTCCATCTCTCCTTCAGGGCAAGAATACTTACCAATACTATGTTTGAATCCTACCTAATAATAGCAGAAAATAGAATAATTTTGCAGAACTAAGATGARCTTCTAAAATCAGGAGAGGTTCTGTCCGAGCATCATTAAAATTAGAGTTCATTTCTCAGTCTCCAGCCTGTGATCCCCAGGGGAAGAACAAAACTGCCCTCAGTGTCATCCCCAAGTTGCTGAAGGCTTGTCCACTCCACAACCAGGGAATTCTGTCCCTGGGAAGCCCTTCTCCATTTCTTTCATCTRAAAACCTTCGTCAGGAATCTGAGGTCTCATCATTGTCAAACRCACGGAGCAGTCCTGCCCTTCATTTCAGGGTTTCAAGCCAAAAAAACCTGCAACCAGTGCTCTAATTAGCAGCTCTGCCGACTTTTTCTGGACTGCAAAGGACTGAGGAGTCACAGCCAACCTTTGATTTAAAATCAAGAGAGTTACAGGCTGGTCTTCCTTTGAGAAGCAGCGATTTCCACACTCCGGGACTCATTAGGGAGGAAGCTTCTACCACCGTACACGGGCTTTATTAAAAGGCTGAACATTTTAATAGATGAGATGTTACACCCAGATGCTCCATTCTACCCTTTCTTYCTCCGTGCCCACCAGAGATCCGTGGGGATGGGGCAGCTGATTCATTTCCCTGGTTTATCCAAGGGAATTCTGTGCAGGARCAAACCCGTGCTGCAGTGAAGGTTATTTTGCTGGTTATATAAGGGCTCGAGGTGGGGATTTTTTTKGACTCCTCTGTTACCGAGGCTTTTCAAAAATCCACAATAGGCCCAATTTAGCCCAACCCTACACCGAGAGCCTTGCAGCGACCTGAGAGCAATTAAGCAGCACTATTCCCTAAGCTGTCTCCTCCTCAATTATGTTGGCAAACAAGGAGGCGTGACTGGGCAAGACCCTCTCTATTAAACAAACCAGCCCTACTTATTTTCACTTTGATCAGGGGAATGAAGTCARCAGGGAACAGGCAAGGCAAAGCAGCATGTTCTCTCCTGGACTTCTGAAATTTACAAATAAAATAAATTTAAAAAAAAAGAAAAGAGAGAGAGAGAAAGAAAATAATGATATGTAACTGGAAACTCAATCCATCCTTAGTGTGGAGCACCAGGCAGGGCAGTGGAGCCTCAGGTTCCTGGGACTGGGAGCTGGGAAACAGTTACAGTTAGCTTAATGAAAAACGAGGAGAAATTTCTACTGGGAATCTATTTTTCGAAATCCCACCTTTTTCAGAGAAGCTTGTAACAGGATTATCTAATTTTTGTATCCCTTGCTATTTCAGGTGTGGCAAGAGATACCATTAATTGCTGTGCCTCTGCCTCATCTCCTAAGAAAGTAAGTAAAAGCCAAGGAATTATGATAACTTGAATTATGCAATTCTTTTATTGGTACAAATGTACAGTTAGTCTGCTGGATATAAAACAAGAATGTATTCCACAAACTAACAGCATATTCTTTTCTTTCTTTCAGATTTCAGWAACTGCCACTTCCTTTGGGTTAGTTTTTTCTTTAATTGGGCTCATTTGGGCAAAGATTTTTGAACTGAGCTATTGTGCTGAGGCAGAATAAATGTTGYCCCACATCACAGACCCCCCATCGCCTCTGCAGTCTGTGCCAGAAAAGCCAACTTTGCATTTCTCAGCTAATGAAACATTCAGCAGTGGCTGGGCAGGGAGGGTTACCATCAAACTCTCCCTACTGAGAGGCAAAGTGTACCACAGCATTTCTTAAATCTGTAGTACCTCTTTTGACATCACTCTTCAAACACTCTTGGTCTCGTAGCAGCCAAAACACAGGAGCTGTGCTGGTTCCTCGGGGTCCCTGGGATGAGCTGCAGCAGCTCCAGCAAAGCTGCACACGGGGGAAACCTGCACAAATCCCTGGGCCAGCTCCCCAGCAGCACCTGCAGGATGTATGATGTCTGAGGGATTGGTTTTCAGACATAAATGTAGTGTTTGCAAAAGCAGTGGATGCAGAATGATGGAAACAGAAGCCCCTTCCTTCTCCTGAGACCCCAAAGCATGAGGAGTTCTGATGACTGGGGACAGAACGAGGTGAGATTAGAGCTCTTCATGCAAAAACCTTCCCGATCATTGCTTCATTTTAATCTCTTATTTATTACGGGTTGCAACTGCTTATAAATTAGGCCAGTAAGTTGTCTGGAGCTCTTAATAGCACATTTCACTGCTGCTTTGAAAGATCATCTGTACAGTCAACAAAATAATATTAATGGGTCATTACTCCAGTAAAGCAAGCCACRGAATGGTAACAGCAGCAGCATTAACAGGATGGTGATAATGAACTCTTGGAACTTCTCTAGTGCTGGATATCAAAACACTTCCCCAAGGAGAACAATTTTTTTTTTTTCTTACCCCATTTTACACCTGGAGAAACTGAGAAAGGAGCAATATTGGACTGTTGGACAGTAACACAAGCAGATGCTTACAGCTCAGAAACTGAAATTGATATTTCTCCTAGGCCATACTCTAGAGTTTTAATTTTAATTTACTGTCACCTTCTCTCTGTAAGTCTGAGCCTCTGCCAGCTGAGGGGAAAGCTTCTCTGAAGAAGAAGGAAAGGCTGTGGCTGCCCATTGCCACCCTCATGTCACCCCCCTTTGGTAGTTTGTGCCTGCAGAATTTCAGCTCTCTAGAGGTACTTTTCTCTAGAAAGTCCATTTCCTAAAGTCATGYTGGTGTATACTGCTGATCTTTTTAGGGCTTGCCTGAATTTATGTGGGAAAACTAATCCAAAAATCCTCTGTGAACTTGCTCAGAATCAAAGTAGCCTGAAGTGATTTAAGCTAAGCTAATGAAGGCCTGACTGAGCTTCTCTGCACAAAGCTTTTGGTGCCATTTTAATMATCCCTTTTATCATACCCTTAATTTTGGATCAACAACACTACAGACAAACACTCTCAAAATAAAGGAGAGACACAAGAAAGGACTGCAGGATGTGGGTGGCTATCAATAGGTATTTTCATAGCAACTATGCTACAAAAAACAAATTTTACAGTCCTGATCAGGGAAGACAAGAGGAGCCTGACTTGTGAAAAATGAAATCAGGGTTTGGCAGKTCAGAATCTCCTCTGAGYCTTTAATTCTGAGGAAGAACCAAGRCTGGAGAGATTCAATGCAGACRTCTSAGACTCTTATTCCTRGAGAGAAGCATCTGAAAACAYAACTCCCTGAGGACCAAACTCAAGACAAATAAACTCAGATTTCACCCTTTTGTTTTTGACCTTTTCTCTATTCCTCACGGATTTCAAACCAACCTCAGCACGGTCAGGACCCAGCTCTTCCTTCCCAGTGCCAGAGGATGGGATCCAACAGCACATTCCCAGGGGTGAGCCCAGCCTGCTGGGGACCTTCCTCTCCCAGGAGAAGGGAGCTGAGCCTGCAGCYACCGTACTTCAAACACTTTAAAAGACAGGTTTTTTCTGCTAATCTGCTCCGCTTGAGCAGTCAGTGCTGGAAGCAGACCAAGGCCCTGGAGAAATACTTCAGTTTCTTTCAGCTTTGGTACCTGGGCACCATTTTTGATCTGCCTTGTGTGCTCCCACTAGATCAATGTA
Source organism: Malurus melanocephalus (assembly GCF_030028575.1). Classification (NCBI taxonomy): domain Eukaryota; kingdom Metazoa; phylum Chordata; class Aves; order Passeriformes; family Maluridae; genus Malurus; species Malurus melanocephalus. Next base: position 402,517 of record NW_026623631.1, read on the forward strand.
TCATCACAGCAGTTCCCTCTGCTGAAATAGGGCCATCCTTCTCCCAGCACAGCATCATCTTACACCACAGATCAACTCTCATTTTCTTCTCTCTAACACAGAAAACTGCCATTTTGCCCTGCTTGCATCCTCTGAGAACAACACTGTAAAAAGAATTTTCTTTCTTTCAGACTATGTCCTTCCCTTCTACCAGCCCTCCTTTCACCTCTCTTCAGTGGCCACATCAAACCTAAGCTGCTTGGTCTGTATTTTCAAGGCGCTTCACAACTTTTATCTGTCTTACCCACCATTTTTTCACTGAGTTTCAAGAGATCATCTCTCACCTTCAATCAGCACCAGTGCCAGATGGAAGCAGCCCCAAATCCTYCCCCCACCCCTCCCAATACAGCTAACTAAAGTGAAAACAGCAACTCCTCCCTTCTGTGCCAGGGACTGTGGCAGATGGCACCACCCTGTTTATTATGGGATAATCCTTTTTGTAAAGAAGATAAGGAAAAAGAAATACACAGAAAGTTTAATGAGGACTTTGAAATGGAGTTCCTTCGTSTTTGCACATACTAGAAGTCATCCCTGGGTCACCAAGTGCAGTCCCTTCTATCATATGCACTCCATTGTATTATCCCTCCATTAAATTACTGAAAGTAGTTGGGATTCTGTTCATTGCCATTCCTTCCACAAAGCTGTTCCATCCCCCACCTCTATCTTAATGGCTAGAAAACTTATTTTGATTTCCAATGTGATTTTATTGGTCTCCAGTGTAAATAGTCCTTTTTTTTCCTCCCTAAGGTTTTTACAGGCAGTAATCATAACCCTGCTAAGCCTTTATTTTCCTGTGATCAACAAGCCACGCTCCTTTAGCCTTCTCTTGTAAATCAGGCTCTCCATTCTCATCTCTGTAATACCCCATCTGTGTRTCTCTGTTTTAATTCACATTTTTTAAGTGTAGATATTCACTAATGGCTGTAACAAACAAGGATGCTGAAAGCTCCTCATCTATGCAGACAATACTTTTGMTGATGTAAGCTGTGTCCTTTTCACAACTCATCAAAAATGGACATAATTTTGTCCAGAAATTTTGATTCTGAAGAGCTGATGCCAGACTAAAAGGCCTGTACACYCTGGTCTCTCTATTACTTTCCCTTTCTTAAATACAGACACCGTGTTTGCTATTCTTCAGTCACACAGTGCCACCCTTGAGTTGATARATTTATTAAAAACTCTTACTACCAGATTTGCAATTTCACACATCAATTCTTCCAGAACTTTAGGAGCAAAAGTTTCCACTCCACAACTTTCCACTCCCCCCAACATGTGCTATGGAAGACTTTTAGCTTTTATTCCACTTACGGTTGGGAAAACTCGGTTTCCACGTGCTCTTTCCCGTTAGTCACTGCACTTTTACCCCTGTGCAAACTGGTTGATTTGAATTTCTGCATACACACATTGAGATATGATCCCCAGTATGGTGAGTGATGGTCCCATGCCTACACTGAAAGTAGGGTATTGGATTTGTGCTGAAATGTTAAGAAACACGTAGGATATATTAAGCATTTCAGAAACTTAAYGGGGGTATTAAGATAAACAAGYGTGTTTTAAAAATCTCTTTGTAATGCTTGAGGTGGAATAAGCACCATGTATCGACTGGGCCATTAAAACAAAACCACTCCCAGGAGTTGAGTGCATTTCTGCAATAAAGTGAAATGAACAATGCTTGTGGCAACCACAACTTCAGAAATTGCCTGGGAACCTTGTGAGAAACTGAAGCCAAAAAGATGAAGGAAAGAGGGAATAAAACGAAAAAACAAACAAAAAAAAAAAAGGTGAAAACAAATACTGCAAGACACCTGAACAGTTATTTCACTGCTACAGAAAAAGAAATTGCTGTGTGCTTTCTTTGGGAACAGCGTCCTAATGCTGTTCCTTTTGATGAAATCAATGGAGAGCACCAGAGGAGTCCATTAGCATTACAGTGCTGGGCTCTGGATCTGCTCTCTGATATCCATGGGAGCCCTCACCTTCTCCTTGCACAGTCCTCTCCAAGCCTGCCTGATGCAGAATTGGGGTGCACAGCTGGAGCACTCGGGGCTCCCTCTGGATGAGGCTGAAATGGAAATTGGGAGATGCTGAGTTCGGCTGCGGGGCTGGGGGAGCAGAATGGGACACTCTGTGCTGCTGGGCTGGTGACAGTCCTGGGACACAGCTGGCACTGGACACAGGGAAGGRCTGTGGCTGTGAAATATTTAAAATATTTAAAATTCAAGAGATGGAGCACCAAGAGGGTCACTGCAGCTTCTCCTGCCTATTTCCCCAGTACGTCACTCCACAAGCTGACACCCGGCGAGGTGCAAAACACAAATCTCATCTTTTCCACGAATACACAAAGCCAAGGGGGCCAAGCAGGGCCAGGAGGTGACAGGAGGAGCAGCCTCATGTCCCTGGATGGGGCTGCCATGCTGCTGCTGCTGAGCAAGGCGCAGGCACAATCCGCTCCCAAAACCAATCAAGGCGGCCTCGTGCTCCCCGCGCATTAAATGTCAGTTTACAAATGGAAGTGACAGATCACAAACCATTCCCCTCCGCAGCGATGTGGGCTCATCCTGAACCCATCTCCCCGTGCCCGGCTGGTGCAAAGCGATTCCACCTCTGCTAAATGACTCCCAGAGTCTCCAAAGTACGATTTTGTTTTATAGTCGCTGTCAAACCAAAACGGTTCATGTTAATTTCTTACAACCTACTCTACTGTCTGCTCCGCTCCTATTTGATATTTATTCCCCTGTCAAATGTGCATTTATTTGCTGACATTTTTATTAAATTAGACTGCGATAAATCTGTCTGCATTTATGTTTATATCCCTTCATGCAGAGGACCCCAAAGTAAGTTCCAGACATTAAGTGCACGGCCAAATGCTCATAAGCATTTCACAGAGGGTAAATAAAGTCAAAGTACAGGTAATCAAAAATGATAACGACCCAACCTGGCCAGGMTGGAAGGGGACCAGGGGAAGCAATGTTTTTGTAGCAGTGGGCAATCTTCTCTCTCCTGAGCAGAGAGGGAAGTTTCTGGGAACGGCCCCACTTCCAGATTGCAAACATTCACACTTTATTTTCTTTTAGACAGGATAGCGAATTTCTTGWGCCCCACTGTTAGCAGATTTTAAGCAGTAAAAAATAGCTTTTAAATGGTTGCAACTTATAAAATATTGCTGTAAGATACATTACAAATGAAATTCCAGYGTGCAGCTAGTGGTCAAATGCTCCCCAGCTCTTAAAAGAGCTTTTAAAAACCTCCTTAGCTCACCAAATCCCAAGTAAATACAATTCTGCACTGTAAAAGTGAGGCACAGAGGAGTGGAATTTGCTTGATGTCGCCCATCAAGCCATCACCAGTCAGGAATGAAGATCAGAACAGCTAAATGCCATCTGGAAAAACCTGTGGGACCAGATCAGCTGCCTCAYATTTGTGCCATTTGAAGCTTCTCCCCAAAACTTATGTGCAAAAGATTATTTTTGCATGTAGTAGCTTCTTTTTTTTCGTAGCTGCAGCGGGGAGAAGAACAAGTTAAAAATTCACAACGGCAAGGTCATTCAAGGTTGAGGCTTTTCCTCGGCTCCCTCCTGCTGTCCCCTGTCGTGCCAGCCGTGCCTGATGCTCTGCAGCACAGGGACCCTGCGATTTTGGGCATCACAGTGGCATCTGACCAGGCCATCTCACACCCAGCTGGACAAAGGGAGCACAGAGGAATTCAGAGCAGCTCCTTTCGACTTCAGAGGGCTCCAAACACGGGAAATGTGGGGTTTTTTTGCTAAATTACAATGTCTTGGAATGGGTGACAGCACGCTGATTACATCTGGTTGTGGCTGTGATGTCCTTGGCGATGGAGCTGGGAGAGCACAGAGTGAATGCAGCGCTCCTCGATGTGACTCCAATGACTGATGCTGCTCTGCTGTGGGGAGCAGCTCTGAAATAACCCAGAATGACGACAGAGAATATTGCCTTTGTCTTCTCGCTTSGGGAGAACTTCACGTGTAACTAAGGAGTAGAGCGCGGTGCTGCCAGCCACACACGCTGCTAATAGGGGAAATTTGCAGCCCCATCAAGCAGTTTGTGCTCATCTGCCCCATAGAGAGCCCTGCAGGGCAGGCTGAGCTYGTGAAATGGGAAAAAGGTGGGTGCTCGCTCCTAGGCAGGGTCTTCTCATGTGCAGGAAGAAATCTCAGGACATGGGGACAGCCAAMAAATGCTGCAGACCACAGGAGCAAATTAATAAATTAAATTAAGTGTAGCGTTTTTTAAATTGGGCACCAGATGCTTTCCTCACTCTGGTTGCTTCCTGTCATTGTGATAGCTCAGAGGAACCGTCTCACTGAATAAAACAAGCACTGATCCCGCAGAGGGAGGAATTGAATGCTTTGGTGACACGCAGAGAATGCAGTTATGCTGTCTTCGAGACCTGACCTACTATTGGTGTTTGCCAGCCCTTTGTGCCACAGAGCAGTGCCAGCGTGCTCAGGATGGCATCCTGTGCTTTGTGACCCTGTCACAGTCAGCACAGGCACGGGGGACACAGGGACAGTGCCCCACAKCATTCAGGGGTGGTGGAGATTCTCTCCTGCCTGAGCCACTCTGTGACAGAGCACGAAAAACTCAGTGCAAATGTCACTGAATATCAGATGGATATGACTGTGCGCCAGCAATCACCCTCTGGTGGGGAGGGGAAGAGGGAAACACGAGGAGGGCTGAAGGCATATCCCACTGCCATCCTGCGCATCCTGCAGGAAACTCCAGCTCTCCTTTGAGCCCCAGCTGGGATCCTGTGCCCATCCCAGCCCTCCAGGAGGAGTCCAGAGACCTGAATCCTCCCCAGCCAGAGCAATCTCAGCTCCAACCTGCCTGAGGGACCACTGACCATCACACACGAGCTGACTTCTTTAATTTTTACACACTGTCTGAACAAGATAATTTAAACTTGTGCAGGTCAGTCYCCAGAGATTGAAGACTGACATAAGAAGGACACGGAAATCTATTTCTGATCTGCCAGAACAGCAGGTCCTGAGAAGTCCAAGCACTGTGCTGGCAGCATGGGACTGTTTGCCTTTGAGGGATGGGAAATCAGAAAAGARGAGGTCAGCTAAACTCCAAGATAACACAGCTGATGTGGACAAGTGTCACCACAAAGTCTTTGCTTTGATGGTCATTAGGGTTCCTGAAGACGCTAGACTGAACAAATTCTGTTATAATCCATCCTGAAGGGTTTTAAACTCAATGTATTGTTGAGAAAATGAGCTCCTTGTTCAAACCCCAGTGCAGACTGATTGCCATGGTGGCCCTTCTGTTCCACAGTCACTGTTTATTTGCCCTTCCCCCTGCCATTGCTGCAGCAGCTGATGGAGAACAGAGATGATCTGAGCAGATCTGTGTGAAAACCTTTCCCTAGGAAGAGCACAAGTCAGTGCCCACAGTGTTTATCCTCACTCTGCTGCTGAGCTCACAGAGGAAAGGAGGCAGAGAAGGCAATATTTCCTCTCACCTCAGGAACAATTTGGGTGGGGCACATAAATCTGTGTCCTGTTCCACCCAACAACAAGCCAGAGGGTCTTGGTGAACCACAAGAGGCTGATCACACCCAAAGCTGTCCCAACAGGCTACAAAGGCAGCACACAAGGGATTTTCTGTGCACCAGAAGCCTTTCTCTGCTCCTGCCTTGTATTGCTCCTCCTAAACGCAAACCATTCTGAGGCACAGTTCGTGTGCCCTTAAATCATTCCAAAGTATCTCAGCTTTCTGGGCAAAATCCATTCCTTGCATGGGGTGAAGGCCATGCCCAAGCCCTKTTTCCACCTTAGCCTGGAGGACTGGGCTTTCCACAGCTCTAAACGGGGATGACAGCTCTGGCGGTCAAGCTCTGAGGRATCCAGCGCAGGCAATTTAAAAAGTCAGCGCTCCCAGCAGTCCACTCTCCCCAAAACAATTAGAGGCAAACCTGTGCCTGCATTTCAATGCCTTCAGCGTGGAGGTTGGCATATCAATGCTCTGAACTCACACGGAAGGGGAGGCTCTGGYTCCAGGGACAGATCTCTGCTGGCCCCATCCCTCCAGCCCTTCTCTCCGTGCTCTCAGCCTCTGCCTCTCATTGTGTCTGCTGCTTCTGCACGAGTTCTTGGCAGTTCTCAAACAAKTTCTCTTGTTTGWGAGAGGTTTGGTGATAGTTGTGGTTCCAGGTGYCTCCCTGCAGGAAAGGAGCCAGAGGTAATGTCTGTTATATATGTAAATCACCACGTGGGGAAGCCCAGCCACGGTAGGATTTTTTTTTGCACAGAAATTTGCATCTGCCAAAGCAAAYGGCTTTCCCAGCTTCTCCTTCCTCAGATCCGCTTTGGAGCTCCAAATGAGTGGGTTTTGCCTCTTTTCCTGCAACTGAACATTGCTTTTCCTCAGGAACGCTGGGGAGCAATTAGGACAACGAGAAAATGGTAAAAATAACACAAACCCATCACATTCCTCATGGCACTGACAGCCAGAGTGCTGTGTGGTGTGGAGAGTGCAGAAACGTAACACGTTTAAAAACCAAACAGGTGAGCACCATCTGTACTTTAAATCACTCATAACCAYGCTCTCTTTGCTAGAGATATTTCAGGAAGCCAGAACAGCTCCATGGCCCTGTGAGCACATTTAAGAGCGCTTGGTGATTTGTCACTTGGGATGGCAATCACTGTTGTGCTGGTTTTGTCTGCAGCAGAGTTAATTTTGTTGATAGTAGCTGGTGTGGGGCTGTGGTTTGGATTTGTGCTGGAAGTGGTGATAATTCAGGGATGTTTTTGTGACTGTCAAAGGTTCACACAGAGCCAAGGMCTTTTSTGCTCCTCAYCCCACAGTTCAGGAGGCTGTGGGGTGCACAAGGAGCTGGGAGGGGACACAGCCAGGACAGCTGACCCCAAATGACCCAAGGAATATCCCAGGCCATGTGGGGTCATGCTCAGAATAAAAAAGCTGGGGGCACAGGAAGGAATGGGGGGACTTTAWTGATGCCATTTATCTTCCCAAATCSCTGTTACATCTGATAAATCCCAGCTTTCCTGGAGGTATCTGAACCTGCCTGCCCATGGGAARTGGAGAAGGGATTCCCTGTTTCTCTTTGCACATGTGCACAGCTTTTGCTTTTCCTGTTAAACTGTCTTTGCCTCATTTCCTCCCTTCCACCCTTCTGATTCTCCCCCACCCCACTGCCTGGGCTGAGCTGCCAGCTGGGGTTAAACCACARCTGTATTTTTTTTATCYTGTTTCATTTGTGGCAGCGCCRCGGTACAAAAACATTCAAACATTGCTAGGTTAAAACATGTGTTTTCCCAGTGGTAATTAGTGCAAGAAAATCAGGCTAAACGTATTAATTTGAGCTGGCTTTTTCATTCTCTTCCTGTAGTTTTACACTTCACAGTYGCAATAATTGTAGCCCTTATGAACAATTATGTAAAATTATGTAAAATGCAATATGATCAAGGTATTAGACTATTATTATCCCAGCTGTAAATGCATGAATCATTACTACAGAGTACCTAAAACCCCCAGAATTTTCTGTCAGTTTGAGTTTAGAGGCTTTTTTTTTGTGTTTTGGATGTTGATGACAATTAAATCATACCTTGATAAATATGAAAAGAAAAAATCCATCATAGTTATTATGAGTCCTCATTAGGAAGCAAAATAGTGGTTTTCATGTTTTGCCATTCAGTTAATTGTCTGGCTGGTAACTTGTCTGGAGAGTCTTTTCTGAAGCAGGAATCCAGGCAGGGCTGGGATGGATGGGAGGGGAGAATTTGGAGATTAACCTCATGGGGAGGAAAGATTTGGCAGATTGGAAAAGGGCTGGAATTGATATTTATTGYTGTATGCATGAGAGTTAGAGAGCTCACAAACAATAGAAGGATCGTCAAGGACTTCAGATATGAATGAAGGCAGAAATTTCCCTCTTTTGACCCTGTTGCTTTGAATCCTGGGGTGAAGTGAAGCCTATTTTCTCTTAGGCAAAAAAAAAAATTAGAATGTTTTAAAAAATGTATTTGTATTATGTGTGTTTATAAACCTGTACAATTTTAAAATGTGTCTCTTTTTTTTTTTTTTCCTCAAAAGTTCAGCAAGTTTTATATCAGCGCAAACCTACATCCTACTCCTTCAACCTGACCTTAAAGCCAACAGGACTGCAGACAAATGAGGAGCCTCAGCACCACCAGTCAGACACCAGTATGTGTATTAATGTCCCTCTGTGCTGAAGGAGASTTATTCCCACTCGTTTTGGAGGAGTTAAATTAGTATTCTGGGATAGAACACCATGACCTGCTCCTTTCCTTTTTGTTTCCTGTGGATGTGTGTGGTGATTTGAATGTGAGAAAAAAACTGGGGATTGCTCAGGAAAATTCTCATATAATTCACTCTCTCCTAGAGCTTGCAAGAACCATGAAGATCATATTACAATGTTACAGAAAATAACAGAGCCTTGAAATTAGGTGGAAAAGTCATAGAGKGAAATGTGGCTGAGCCAGAGTCTATGGAAATTCTTTGCCATTGTCTCTTTTATGCTGAAAACAGAACAGAGATAAAGCTCTAACAAATATGGGAAGAAGTGCYTCGTGTATTGAAAGCTGAATAACCACTACAAATTGGTCAAAATAMTGAAACAATTATTGATATGCAAGGCTGGAATAGAGAATTTCTTGCCTTGGATGGTAAAGCTGATGGGCTGGATTTATMTTTCTCACTGGTCCTACAGCCCATCCCTCCTCTCCTTCCTGGATTTGCTGACACTCCTGATCCATCCAACCTGTGCCACAAAACCTGGACAACTGCTTCCTTTAAGAAGGGGATACTGGACCAAAAATAACAAGAGGTGAGGGTGTGAGGTGCCTGTGAGGGTGGTGAGGCCCTGGAACAGGGTGCCCGGAGAAGCTGTGACTGCCCCTGGATCCCTGGAAGTGTCCAAGGCCAGGCTGGACAGGGTTTGGAGCACCCTGGGATGGTGGAAGTTGTCCTGTCCAATGGTACAGGGGTGGAATGAGAGGATTTTTAAGAGCCCTTTCACCCCAAACCATTCTGTGATTCTTTGAATTGGCAAAGACGGAAAATTATTCACCAAGGAAAGGATACCACAAACGTTCCCCTTCCCTCAAAACGCAACAGTTGCTCCCTAACAGGTTGTTATGGAGAGCTGGGGCTTTTAAGGAAATTACAGGGAAAAGCCAATGCCTCTTTTTCCTATTCATGGAATCAAATTCTGATGTCAGTGACAGGTACTGAGRGCAGGACTCAAATAATTCTTTAATCTAAAGGGAGAGCATTCAGTATCTCCATTTGGAGCAGAAATCCATCTCCTATTTTAGGATTTTGCCTTTGGSTTGCAGTGATAGGGSTGTTTGTGTCTGGAGTYGGGCTGCAGATGCCCAAGTTTGCARTAATTATGTAACTGGCAAAGYCAAGCCTGTTAAACTTTAGATCAGCATTAAAAAATGCAAGAGAAAGTTATCTACCTAATTGCCCGGAAAAAACTATGCCCCTCCATTTGCAAGAATGAGACAATATTAATTGTCTCTTAATAACACAAGATCGTTGTTTGAGAACTTTGTTGGGCTTTRTTTTTCCCTTGAAAAGGAGGAAAAAAAAAACCCTAAATAAAGAAAAGTGTGCAAGAGGAGAAGCTAATATTACTAAAAGTGAAATGTTAATGTTATTTCATTAAATTATTTGTGAAGAATGAGATAAGAGATCGACATTCTCAAAGAATGATTTCTTTAAATACCTTGTGCTCAAGATTCCCCTCTAGGCAACTTTTCATCTTTCTTCATTAAAAAAATAGCATTAAATTTTATTAAAGAGTCCCAATTAAGCTGGTAACTTGCTTCAAAGAGCATCCAGGCTTAGGGGGATATGTTAAACGTTAACAGTGATGGGAAGATTCACCCGYAGAGCTGATTTTAAAAACACTGTGTTTCTGACTGGTACAATTTGGCTGGCACACCCCTAAGGCATTCTCCCAGACCTACTGATACTTATTTTGGGAAGCAGYACATAAATTCTTGCCTTTAAGGTCAAGTAGATGCCAAAGCTGGCTGTAACAAATGCAAACTTTTCCTGATAGCTTTGGAAGATGTCAAAAAACAATTCTAAAATGAACATTTCTTCATAGATCTYGAGTTGGTGTGATTTGAGGGTGGCACCACACACACCTGAGGCAAACCCTGTGACTTCAGCTTGCTTTGTTGTTTAATAGGAGTTGGCAATAAACAAATCACCTCAAAAATAATGCAGAGTCTTGGCTGGAGAGAGCTCACAGGAAGGAAGATGTTGGCCCCATCTTAATTCTCATGGTCACAACCAGTAGGAAAAAAAAACACTTTTTATTGTTTTCAGAGGAATACTCAGAGTATGAGGCTTGAAAACAAAAGACAGAATTTACCAAGGGCCCTCACAGCCTCGTGCTTGGGAGAAAAGGATGCAGGGTGCTCCTGAGCATGTCAGCAATCCCTGGGAGAGGAGGGAACTGTGTGGTGACAGGGGCAAAGCTGCAGAACATCCAGTGCTGGCAGGGCTGGGAAACTGCCTTTGGATTCTGCATGGCAAGAAGTGAATGCATGGCCTGGCCAAATGCTCCTTCACCAATGCCTGACTGGGGGGAAGGAGTGGCCAACACTCCACCTTCATCACTTCACCTTCTTCCTCCTTCCWGGGAGGAAGAGCGAGATATAAATACAAATATCACCAACACATTCAGAAGATTTAGTAAGCCACAGTCTGAACTCCATGGAAAACCTGAGAGAAAAAAATGGAATGGGAAAAATACAGAGGAAACCACTTGCTATGAATCTTGTGCTGTGACAATAGATAAATAGGACAGGAGGAAAAACTGCAGTGCTCCCAGGTGCCTGCTGATCCCAGGGGAAACAGAGAATGGGAAGAAAAGTGAAGGACAGGTCTTCCACTTGAGAARACCATCTTAAATCCAGACTTCTCCCACCCTCTCTTGTTCCTATGGCAGATCTCCTCTCCAAACAATGCTGCCCAAGGAGACAATTTATGCAGCCATCCAAATGTCACATTCATATTTAGAGATTGATACAGCCCTTTGCTTTACATTCACATCCTGCTTTTCCTTCACTTCTAATCGAGGGCTAATTTCACATTCATTCTTCATAGCCATGTTTAGACAAGACACCCARTGGTGCATTCTTAGGGGGGTCCATTATTATTTATTTATTTTTTATCAAAGCTTGTCATTCCCAGGTAAAGGATGTGCTTCCTGCAATGTAATTTTATATGCTGGATAACGCTTGCATTGACTGGGAGGCACACGAGTCAATTGCATATTGTATTGCATATTATTTTATATTTATTRTTTGCTGTCAAAGTGATTTTGAAAACCAATGCTTATGCGCTGTGTGTACTTTACTATAAATAGGGGGGCTCCTGGAGAAGGTACAGGGAAGAGGATAAATTTAATTTGACAATTCTGTCAGAGGTAACCTCCGCTTCTTTCCAATCTGCCACTTGCGACAAACAAGCCAAACTGGTGTTGAATGCAGAGAAAAAGAACTGGAGAGACTCAGTAGTAAATATTACAGTGGGCAGATTCAGGAAGGTTTGCTGCTTGAGGTCAGCAAGGTGCACAGCAGGACTACATTTTCCTAAGRAAATGATTAATAGCACCCCTGAGATAATGCCTCCTCTTTTTCAGCCCTTTCRCCCCCCCTTGTTTAATTCCTCTTACAGGAGTAAGGTTTAAAATGATACTTTTCCCCCTGTTTCAATGAGACAGCACATCTCACAAGGGAAAAATCAATTCTGAGTGGGAATTGTGTATATCGCAACATTTGTGTACAATAATTCTCCCCTCCCCTCCCTTGCACACATCTCCATCAGGGACGAATTATGGAGCCAATTTGCTGTGAGCACAACGTGGCAGAAGCTTTGCCTGTTCTACCCCAAGGCTGGCTGGGCAATTTGAACTCTTCTCAGGCAACAAACAGGAGGCTGCTGAGGAGTTCTTATCAGTCCAGGACGTACAGGGGCTTAAAAGTGGAAGGAGAGCAGAAGAACATTCCCTGGAAGTGGTCTGAAATGTTGTACTAGAGCAATTATGATTGATGTTATGGCTTTTCACACTATGTTACCTCTTTTCCTGGAGCCTTCTCACTCCCTGGAGCTGGCTCTGCTATCCCAGGGATTGTGGGCTGTGTCAGAGCCTCTGTGCTGAGCTGGGCASATCTGTAACCATGGAGGACTTGCTTCTCCAGCTTCACTTCCTCAACTTTCCATGTCTCCACATGCACACTTTTAAAATGAAAAAAAAAAAAAAATATTGGTGCTTAAAAGTGAGGTGCCACGAGTGCACGTGTTCTGGATGGAGAAGCCAGGAGATTGTGTTTGACAGGGACCAAAAAGCCCAGGAACACTCTTTTATCCTCCACTTCTGCCAAATTGTTGGTGCTGCAGCTCCTCTCCCCTGGTTCAGAGGCTGGCAGGGATGAGGATGTGTCCTGTGTGACAGCACAGCTTCTGGAGGGGGTGGCTGGAGGAAAAACCAATTACATTTTATGTTCTATCTTCCCTTCTGCTTTCTTTTCATTATCCTATAAACCTTAACAGGGAATAATCAAGAGAGGCTCCCTGGCTCTGCTGCAAGTTTAGTGAGGTCAAAGCTGCTTGAACTTGCAACTTTACCTTAACTATCCTGTCAGGACAACACATGGACCTGCTCTCCAAATTGATTACATAAATCTCCAACACAACTGTTAATCACAGCTTATCTTTCACCAAAGATAAAGCACGGTTGCCTGGCTGTTTATCATAGAGTTGGCATGGCATTATCTGTCTTGAAACTTCAAACTCCCCCTGCCCAGAGGTGGGACAATTAATGGGAATCACAATCACATTYTTATAGATTAAGTAAGATTTTGCTCAAGATTTTTTGTAAGACACAGAGAGAATAGAAAAAGGCCATTATTATGCTTATTTTGCAAAGATCTCTTGTCAGCAGTTSCTTGATATATACCCATTACCCAGGTAATGTTTTTATTGAATAATCAGGACTCCATTTCTCAAGTCCTAAACAATTACAGATTAACCCTRTATCTAATTTCTAGGGTTACCCCTGCACTAAGCCCAAACTGGCAACCCAAAGTCCTTCCAAGCTGTTCTCTGTAAAAGAGGGGRAAAGGGAATTTAAGAATCAAAAACCAGCCACTGTTTCTAGCCACAATAACAGAYATCCTCTTAATGCTCCTGGGAGACTTAACAAGAAAATTCATTTTTCTGAAGGACTTKGTGACAGAAGAAACTGAAAACTATGTGGACCTTCAGTGCCAAGGGAATGAAACATAATATTAAAAAAGTAGGCATCTTCCTCACATGGTGGGATGTACTTTATATTTATCAGCTTCTGGCTTTTTGTTGGCCTCGAAGGATGAACCCACCATTAACCTTCAGCAGTGTCTTTTAATTCGCCTGAGGTCCTGACATGGCTCCTGGATGCTTTTGTGATGATCCTTAGCCAGAGCTGTTCTAGAAGGAAAAGCCATAAAAAGATGTGTTGTTTCTGCCTGAAGGGCCCTTGGGAGCTGGAGGGGAAGGCAAAGCAGGTGGTGGTGGTGTCAGCAAYGCTCCGAAATCTGAGCAAAACCTTGCAGCAGAAACATCACCTTTGGTGCTCCCTTCCCTTCACAGCATCTCTGGTTTTGTAATGTGCATTTCCCTCATTGTATTCTTATTTTGTTTCCTGCATAATGATGGAAAAGCAGGGCTGGGTTTGCATTATCTGTTTTTTTACGTGATATCTATAATTGACTTCTGGAGCACAACGGCGTTCACCGAGTGAATTGATTTAAAATTGCTGTAATAATATTGCAAAATTCCTTTATTAGTGCCGGAGTACATCAAGCAGAATCAGTGAGATTGCCATCTAGGATAATAAACACTTATAGGCAAATGCAAGCAGCCCACAAAAAGCAGCAATTTTGCAACTGTTTTTCTGTTTCATTCTCTTTCTCCAACAGCCACTGGCCCATCATCACCACAAATTAGGTGGCATCTACAGGAGCCATCTGGAAGGATCTGCTTTTCATATATAATGTAAGTATTTGAAGAATATGAGGGAGAGAGGAAATGGGAGGAAACAGAACCACCAGCACAGAGAACTGAGTTGGTAATTCCTCATTAAGTGCTAATGTTGGGAAGAAGAGGTTGATTCTCCATAAATTCAGCATAAATTCAGCATAAATTCAGCATAAATTCAGAATCATTCCAATGACTCAGAGAGCAAGTCAGGATGCTGAGCTGAATGGCCAAGCCTGAAATCCTATTTCCAGGACACAATCCAAGAGATCCTTTCAAAGAATTCCAGGCCATCTCTGCATTGACTTCAAAGGGATTGGGACTGGACCCATTTTCTCACAAAGCAGGAGGAACAAGGCTTAGACGCCTCCCCTGTGTGTRTGCAGGCAGCCCTGCCTGGCTGATCTGCTGAGATCAGCCCACAGACTATTTAAAAACAAAGCATCCATTCCCTGAAGACTCTGTGCCATGATCGCTGYTTGAGCCACTAAACAAAGCTGGCACCAGGAAACAGTTATTATTCTAAGCCTTATTACATAAGTGTTCCTTATGCYTTAATTTTTGACTTCTAGATGAAGTATTTCAAGGATGTTTTACTGAGTGTTTTCCATGAGAATTAAGGCTGTGCATAGCTGTTCTGTTTTAAACTGCTCTGCTTGGTCCAGGCTGTTTGCAGAGCCCTCACAGAGGCTCTCCAAGCCACAGCATTTCGTTGAGCTTCCAAATTAAATTACAGCACATCACACACACCTAAATTACACATCCCATACTCAGATCATACACAACTGAAAAAATCACTTGTTAGCATAATTAATGCAATTATAGTCAGCAAATTTCAGATTCACTAGTGACTCAAACCTCARACAAAGGAGTATTTTTAGAACTGCATAAATCCCATGGGATCGATTTACTCCTAGAACTCAGGGTTTATCGATACCTATCACATCCCTGGTAATTAAATCATATCAGGTACCTCCAGTGCAGTGGTAACTGGTGGGAGTCTGTCTGAGGGGGGCTGCCCTACCTCCCTCACTTAGGGATGCTTATTGCTATAGCAACAACTGCATCCTGTGATTTGCTTGCTACAAACACCCACAAAAAAATATTCTGAAATGATCCATGCAAAAAACAACTGTTACTTTGACCTGACACAATTAATGTGYTCAAATCTGAATTATTTCTGCCACAGGTTAAGCACTCTGAATTCAAATGACTCTCATGCAAAAAGAAGTCCCCCTGTGCTGTGGATTAAGGAGGGAAAGCTTTATTTTGAGCTTTTGCTGTCCTCTGTGCCATGYCTGAGCTTCAGAAGAGTCAAAAATAGGAAATACCTTGGTCTGCGTGGTGGGAGAGACCACTTAGACAGAGAAAGGAGTGGAGCTTTTCAGCTCAGGCCATCCCTTCCTGATATTACTCCTGCTGTGGCATTCCCTTGCCCAAGGCTCAGAGGTCACAGGGACAAGATGTGACCCTTCTGTTTGGAAGGGATGGGGTAATTCCATAATCACTTGCTTTCCTCCTACTCAAAATTGAAAAGTAAGAAGAGTTGGCACTGTCCAGATGACCAGCAGCCCAGACCCACCATGAGTGACCCTGAGCTTGTCCTTGGGGTTGCTCGGTTTAAGCTCTTCATTCCCAGCGTTGCTGTCTGGAGGCATACAGATGGGAAAGCAGCCTTAATCCTGATATTAGCTGCACCATCAAAGGATGTTTGTAAAAGGATCTTGGGGAGGAAATTGAAAAGATATAATTCCTCCTTCCCTCTCTTCCGTAGAGTATCCCAGTTCAAGAAATGAGGAAGTCAAATTTGGAAGCAGACATGGGGCAGGACTAGGGATTCCACATTCTCCTCCTCCCCTTCCAAGAGGGARGGAACAGACCCCTCACAATGCAGASAAACAAAATTTCACTTTATTTTYAAGCTTACYTGTGAATCAAGAGAGGAAGGAAGGTAGGGCAGGCTGGTGGGGARCAAAGCTGAGAAGAAAGACCTGTGCTACAGAAGGCATTTTATCTTTTTATCATTTTTTCTTGACACTGCAGATCTCTCTTGTTAAGCACTTCCTTTTCATGTCTTCTAATATCTACTGACAACTGAGGTGAGTGAACCAACAACCATTTATTTTACTCCTAAAGGAGTGACAGTAATGAAATTCCAGGAGCAAAAGACACCAACATTGCCAGTTCTGGCCTCAGCATATTCCAGTGACCAGGAAAGCATTTTTTAAAAGCAGCATTTAATGGGGAATGTGACAGCAGCCTGATGATCTCATGGAAATTTCCTCTTTTCCATGTAAATATTCCTGCTTAGTCCACACTTCCAGCACCAGAACGCTTAAGTAAAAATGTCCCTGTCTCAGCTGAGAAACTCAGTGTGTGTTTCCCAACTGGAGTTTCTGTATTTCTGAGAATTTGTGTTTGAGGCTACTTCCAGGAGTGAGGCTAAATGCAACCACAGTGTCTCTGTGGAGGRATTCACAACCAAATTGCACAAACTGTTTCTGAATAAAGAGCTCTCTTTATCCTCCCACCRAAAGGCTTCTTACTGACTGAGCATCTTTCAAATGGTTTAAAAATGGAATTGTAATTTCAGCGCAGAAACTAAAAATGTCTTACAGCTTTGCTTTCCTTCCATGCAAATAAACATTTAACAAGAGAAGCAACTTCATGTGTTAAAGCTTGAAAGTTGTTAACTGCTTCAAGAAATGCCCCTTTTCACCACTTCCACTCAAAACAGGATGGCACCAGTTTGGGATATGAATGATCTATTGCAGAGATTCTGATTCAGTGCCCCATAAAGGCAAATGCATCACTCTGACCCATCTGTTCCGTGGACATAATCTTAATTGCAAACATAGGGTCACATCCCAATAAATCAGCATTGCTGCAGTGAAGGTGCCTACATTTGTGCCAGCTGAACATTTACCCAGGAGTGCCTASCATCATTTCTCAATCAAATTTAGGGACAAAAAGAACAAGGAGATTGCTGTCGACCCCATTTTTCCTTACAGTGACTCATATTTATTTAAGCTAACACTCTGCATGGGTGAAATCCAAGTTTTGCTCCCATCRACTCAAAACTTCCATGGACCACAACTTCATCCCATACATATGGCATAAAACAACAAAGGTGTTTAGGATGAATGGCAAACCATGCAAACACCAAGGAGAAACAGATATCGAGTCACAGAAGAAATGCCACAGGATCTGTTGTGGAATCTGATTATTGTTAGTCTCAAAATAAAGGTAAATTATGAGAAAAGATAGAAAGGAGAAAGCATCTCCATGCTTCTCACTCCCCCAAATGGCACAGGCACAGATGATCTCATTAGCTCATCTGTGTAATTTACACTTCTAATATGGCTGWGGAATAAAACAAATATGCAGAAATAAGCAACAGGACGGGGACAGAAGAGGGGGAAACCTCACAGCCCTCTCTCATCTAAGCTCCTTCTTTCCTTGCCAAATGTTATATTGCCTTCCTGGGAAGCCCTCCAAGTTTGTGTCTCCAGATGCCACATTGCAGCAGGCTGCCTGGAATCCCTCCTACCCACCTCCACATCACTCATGCTGAACAGGCAGGGCAAACACGGGGTGAGGAGAGCGTTTTATCCTTATTTATTTCCGGATAGAAAATCGAGCTGTGGAAAGAGCCAGCAAAGAAAAAAAAAATAACCAACAAAATAAACAAGAACTTAAAACAACATGAAAAATAAAGATATCACCTTTAACCATCTTGATAACAGACTCTTCTTTGGGAAAAGAAATTGAAATACAAGTCACAGGTTGAAGTTTGGAAGCATCAACACATGAGATGTGTTTTCTTGTTAACTTGGGGGTTCTTGCAGCTACCCTGCAGAAGGGGCATGAGGGAATCCCTYATGACAAGCAAATATGAAAGTAATGATCAAAATCAAGTGCAACAGAAGCCAAGGGGGATTCACTCTTCACTGACTATTTGGGCATCCTGGCTGACTGTGAGCATTCATTTGAGCCAGGACCATGTAACTGTAGGCTCCTATCAGGGCACCAATCTTAAATACATAAGTATTTCATACCAATCTTAAATACATAAGTACCTGACAGCCTATGGAGGAAGTTCAGGCAGAGATCTAAGCCCAATATATGAGTGAGTGAAGTTAAATGAGGTGAAGCCCTCTCTTCCCCAGGGGCAAGACCTGAATTTTCTGTACCTCTCTCTCCACCTCTCTCTATTCCTAATCTTTGGAAGAAACTCAGAGTGACTTTTGGTCAATTTGGAGCTCACACTTAGGTGGGCTGGGGCTGGGCCAAGGAAGTGGCCAAGGCTTCCTGGAAGTAAAGTAATGAGATTCACAGTTAACTAAGAAACATGTYGATCTTTAGTATTTTTGACACTTAAAAATGCACCTGACTTAAACACAGATAARTCCGGTGGAAGAWGTAAATGCRACCAGACCTAATTAGAGAAGTGAACTGGTGTAACACAGCCTCCTTTCATCCTCTTCCTGCAGATCTCCCAAGACCACTGCTATCCCATCTATGTCTCTCTACCTAATTTTCATTTTCAAATGTGCTTTAATGACTGCAAGTAGGTCTGTAGTCCAGAAATAGAAGTCTCAAAGCGCAGAGTGCATTATGTTCCCATCCACCTCACAGGGCAGGTTGGAGTGGAGTCCAGACCCAAATTACCAGAATATTAGGTGAGACCTCTATGCCATATTTCATTTTAGTCCCCTTTTAGGTGCTATTTTACAGCACCCAGCTGGCTTTCAGTCCCAGCAAGAAACACTCTCATATCTGATTCCCTCCATCCTTGTCTATTTTCCTCTCCCCTCTGCTTCCTTCGCACAAGGAACGCTTGGTAAAAATTTATTGTGGGTGGGATTTTGAGGCCTGCATCCCATTAAATTTAATGGGAACYGAGCATCTAAATCCCTTAGGCAGCTTGAAAATTTCAGCCTCTATTACTAATGCTCTTCTCATTATAACAAGATTTGTACATGACAGCTCGAGAGCTGACTCCGCTGGCGGTGATGTGGTGCCCGGTGCACGCTGCCCTGCTCGCGGCTCATCTTGTCACCAGCTCTGCTAACGCCACACCAGAAAKCAGCCTGTAATTCCATTATGATTGCTGAACCCTCTCGTAGGGGCCTCTCCGTCAGGCAAAGATAATGCTGAGTAAATCTGCCTTTGTTGTGGTTGTTTGAGAAATGTTTAATTTTAATTGCGGCCGTCGGCTTCTGGTGCGCAGCTCACGGTAGGATGGACGTGGAAGTGTTGCTCAGCTGCATCATCATATCAGGAGGTTTTTGAGGGACTTGATAGACTTTGCTGGGTAGTGAAAATGGCCAGATTCCACCACATTACATTTTTCAGCGGCATTCTGCTTAATTTATTGAAATTATAATTTACCAGGAGGGCATGACTGGAAAGGGAATGGCTTTTTAAAATGTCCTGCACATCCTGCAGGTCTTTGTTGATAAGGTGTTTAACCGTGTTGGTGTTAATCACACCTGACAGGGCAACCATTCTCATTCTCATCAGAGACTTTCCTGTCCCCTTTCATGTCACTCTGGTCTGATTGTGCYGTGGAATAAAAGGGGCTTGAAAACCTCTGGAAAACCTGGGGGAAAGCAAAGATCAGTTGGAATGTCAGGATGAAACTCCACCACCTTGCACAGGCACTGAGGAGAACRGGRCYCTTGRAAAGGCACAGTTTCTCTGTGTTAARCTGGGGCTGCTCAGCTCCTTSGCTTTTGCTTCCATTGTTCTTCTCAGGTGTCACATGTGCTGTCTCCTGCTCACAGGGTGTGTGTGACTGGTTCTGAACTCCAGTTGTTGGATCTTTAGAGCTGTGCTGGTGCCTCCTCTTGATGGTCTCAATTCTCAGAGAAGTCAGCTCAAAGTGTCCTTGGGGATATCTGACACTGTATTCACACTGTGAGAGACAGATTTATAATTGACTTTTTTTGTTCTTTACCCATTACTGCTACG
Organism: Malurus melanocephalus; assembly: GCF_030028575.1. Lineage (NCBI taxonomy): Eukaryota > Metazoa > Chordata > Aves > Passeriformes > Maluridae > Malurus > Malurus melanocephalus. The sequence continues at coordinate 422,581 of NW_026623631.1, forward strand.
GCTGATATTGAAGCCAAGGACTTTGGGATCTCCTTGTGCAGTTATGAAATCGTTGGAATAAATTGTACCAGGACCTTTGGCCACGTACCTGTGGCACTGGTCACAACAGAGGGCTGGGTGTGAATTTTTCAGGATTCCAGATCCTGCTTTGATAACAGATTACCTGCCCTTGCCTGGATACTCCCCTCCTTTGCCTCCTCAGCTTACCAAGATTCTGRAKGGGAAAGGAGGGAGAAGAAAAGGGRGAAAATGATGTCTCTGTCTCCYCCATGCCTCAGCTGCAGATTTAGGCTGTGAATTTGCTGGGCTCTCTGCACACAGAGCCAGACCGCACACACTTCAATACTCCTCATATAAACCTCAATTTGCCCTTGAACTAGGACATTCCTTTCTCTGAATTTATTTTTCAGTTTTCAAGGAAGGCTCCTGGGGAAACAAAAGCTCTATAACTCCACCGTTCCCCCGAAAAAAAATGAGCTGTCCTTCAAGGGAAGCCAATCCTTTTTCCAGAGATATTCTGGAGCTGCTACTGCAAGAGGCTTTATGAAGAAGTAGGCAGGTTTGCCCCAGTGCTGCAGCACCTCTGAGTT
>NW_026623631.1:423581-514275 GCF_030028575.1 Malurus melanocephalus
GCTCAAAACCCCACAAAATCCCTGCTTACATCTTTCACTTTAACTAGACAGATGATTATTTTTATCTGCGGCTACCATACACCATTTATTTAGGCAAAACCATTCTTGGACTTCAGATGGAGTTTTGTCTCCAATAAACAACAAAATGGCTCTCCAGCTACATTAATATTAGGCTGTCACTAGTTAGATAAGGCTGATACATTGGCTCTTCTGTGCCAGGAAGGGACAGTCTCTGGCCAGCTCTGTTTGCTTTAAAATGCAGAAACTTCAGTTCCTCAGTCCCCAAGTTTTCACCAGGAAATATGTGAGCAGTGGGTTGGGGAATGGAGCCCAGGGAATGCTGTAAGGTTACAGCTAAGGAGGGCAAGTAAAGATGTGAAAGCACATTCAGGTTAAGGCAGAACAAGATGTTCTGAGCATGAAAATGTCTGGGATCCTCTGCTGACACACTGCAGAGAGCTGGGAGGCTTTTCAGGGGAGTTAAAGGAGAGATGAATCTACAGCTGGGTGTTTCCTTTGGCCCAAACTCACACAGCATCGTAGGACATCTCCTCTCCCTGGGGCTGTACCTGGGAAGGCAGCAGAAGGTCATCTGCAGCAGCTTTCTGTGAAAAACCTGTTTGTTTCAGCAGCTGGAGGAAAACTCAGAATCTTCTCCATGATGTGCACATGGCTTCACAGTCTGCGTGACAAAACTGCAAGTAATTAAAGAGCTGATAAAAAYGGTGCTAAAAGAGCCAATATCTCTTCAGGACACTTCAGATAAGCTGATCATTGCATCTTCAGAACAATGATGCCTCCTTTGAAGASGGAGATGAAAAACAAGATGAGTCGCTGCTATATCTGATATGAGAYGAACAGAAATCTGTATGATGCTATTAGAGATATGAATGACACTGCAGTTAGGGCTACAGGAATTGTAGTAGGAAGGCTTTAATGTTCCAGATGGAAATAGGAAAACAAATGCTGCTTCTTACAGTGAGCCTCAGATACCCGATTATGGTTATCAACACATTTCTTGGCTGCACAGACTCTGGGTAAAGAAGATGTTTAATATTTGGCTTTAGGGGAGCAATAAATTCAGATAGGAACTCTATTTCTAAGAAATTATTTTGTTATAAGTGAATTCACATGAGTCTATTTTCTTCAAGTTAAAAGCGAATTTAAAGAAAAATCTATAAGCAATGTTTTTCTAAAACGGAAAATTGAAAATTTTCTAGATTAATATTTAGTGGAATTATCTGAAATGAAAAGCTAAGTGACCAAACTGCAGAAGCACTGAATATCTTTAAGCTATAGATTCAGCTATTACCTGGAAATGAACTATGAAATAATTCTCCTTTTCTTCTCAGTGCTGGGGGCAGCACTGACAGATTAACCTGGGCATTTGATGAAAGTGTAGAGGCCACTGAGAAAAGTCCAATGGAGAACCACAAAAGTAGCAAAAGTTCTCAAAAAGYGTAAGAAAAGCATGAAAATAAGTCTCAGGGGGCTTACTTAAAAGCAAAGGAGATTTTAGTTAGAGACTCAGGRAAACTCTCCAGCACAAAACCAGTAAAAAGTAGAGCTAAACTCTTAGGTGATGGAAATCCCCATGCAGAAGGTTTTGAAGAACAGATCAGGCAGACAGACCTTAGGAGCAGTTAATTACACRTTCACCTCCTTTGAGGCAGAAAGATGGATTAGATGATCTCCCAAGGTCCCTTCCACCCTTGTAATTCCTATTTCCTCCATGTAGCTTCTTCTGCTTTTTCACTTCTTTAATGAAGCCAAGGAAGGAGACAGTGCAAGGGGATTTTTCAGGTGCAAGCAGAATGAGCTGAAATCTGAAGCCCAGGGGAAAATTAACTTATGGCAGACATCTTGGGCAGGAGAACACGGAATATATATTGCATCCTGTTCTGACTGGCCTTGCTGAGTATTTCTTGGTAACATCTTTGAGGAAAGGAATCCATAACCTGCAGGCAGCTTGGAGCTGGTTTGAACTAAAATACAAATAAAACACCCCTATTTTAGTTTTTTCTGTCCTTCTGCTCTTTACATTTTCCCTTGATTCTTAAAGACTGGTGTTTTCTCTGCTTTCCCACACAAGAAACACTCCTCATGAAAACAGGAATTTAAAATATAGGACACTTGGTATAATCTACTTTCTTAAAATTAGTAATTATTGAGGCAAACATGGTGCATTTCCAAGGCAGTGTCTGGTGTTACTAGACTGATTCAGTCATACCATGCTATTATTGGGCCTTAAATCTCTGCATCTCAAGATGTTTGTTAAAAATAAAGTGCTTCAGGATGAAGGGGAGTGAACCAGCTGGGATGATTCAGCCCACTCAGGGTGCTGTATATTTCTTCTCTGCTCCACCAGTGCCTCTGAACTGTAGTTCCCAAAGCAACCAAGCCTCAGTCTTCAACCCCAATCTTACATCTGTCAAGGAAAGGGATAAGAGGAGCTTTACACCGATTTGTGTCCTTGATAATCCTTACTCCGCAGCTCCTTGTTTCTGCCAGAGGGAGGAGGGTGAAGCCTGGGGTAAGTTAATTCCTGCAGGGTTGTATATGGCTGCACAGTGACTGTCGGCCATAAAGCAGCATCAGCCACGAATTATTCCCCTACATCACCAAGTGTTCTTTACCTCTGGAGCTGTGATGATACACAGAGCATTGGGTCACTGCTCTGGCCGGTGAGCTGGACACTGCAGCCCCCAGCTGTGCTCTTGCAACACTGCCCTCTGTAATTTGCCTCTCCAGACTGAGGTCCAGAGTGCAAGACTTGCATTTCCAGAATGGAAACACCAAGCAGTAAAACACTTGCTAGAGTTTTGTGCAGGCACCAGTTCCCCTCTCCCTTCTCCACAGCTACTGTCACATGCAGCAAGGTATGTGCTAACAGCTGGATTTCATTATGAAATTCTTTCTCACTTGTTCCCCTAAAATAAATAAAAATAAAATGTAAGCAATGCTATTGTCAGTAAGAGAAAAGGCTGCTGTCATGYTGGTGTGGTGTATAATGGAATACAGTAGCACTGTATTTCATTATGATTCAGTGTGTTTTCATTTCAGTTGCCAAGGATTCAACGGCTTAACATGAATTCTAAATTAAGATTAGTATTCCAAATAAAATATTTTTGAAATATGTGTATTTCCCATTTCCTTCYAATGAGCCTCAGTAAATGCATAGCACTGCTTGTGGGTGTCATTCGAGCTGGGGAGCGACACAGCAAAACGCAGCCCTTTGGGGCCATCTGGGCACATAAAAACAAGGGGCAYGGACATCTGGGTCAGCAGTTCTGCTCAGCATGGGCTCCACAGCCAGCACAGCCTCAACACGGGGGGTCTGGCACTGCAGATTGCTCAGTTTTTGGTTTTTATGGGATTTCCCAGGTTGGGGATATGCGTGGGATGCTCTGTCGCCCGTGAGGAGCGAGCGGGGTGAGATGGGGCAGTGCTTCCCCACCACCTGCTCAGGTGGCACAGAGTGGAAAGGAACCACACATCCACATTTCACTGTAAATACCCATCTTGGAAGGTTCTAAGAAAACCAACAGAATCATCTCTTTCCATGCTTTGGAAGGAGGTGACCACTCCATTMTCCAAACATCACCAGCAGCAGCAACACTGCTCTCAGTTCATTCCCCTGTGATCAGGTTCACATCATTTGCCTTTTTCTACCTTGAGATTCCTGCCTTATCACTCCACACAAAGGGACAAAATTCTCCTTTCCCCCTGCTCCAGGCTCAGCTGCATCACCCAGCTCCCAGCATGGTCAGGGCTTCTTGAAGGCACCAAAATCAGCACAGAACGAGAAGGATCTCAGGTTTGTAAGGAAGATTCATCCCTCTCATGGCATGGAGGACAAACATCTGCAGGTATCACCTCCCCTCCAGAACTTCACAATGTCACATCTTTGCTGAACAGCCAGAAAAGAAATTCAAAATTCAGCCCATATTGGGACCACCCATGGCAAGAAAAATGACTAATGCCCGGAGTTATGAAGTAGCCATGACTTTCTGACAACCTTACTCCCAGAGGATCCTTTTTGYATTCCTCTGCTGTTTTCCTTTTCTCTCCTCATTTTTTAAGACTGTATAAAATGCTTACTGAGTGGACTGGAGCCCCACAGCTGAGGGATGATGTATTTCTAGCTAATGGAGTTTTTAAAGAGCTAGCTAGAAAAAAAAAAGGTGACAGCATTAAGCAGCAAGCAGCTCTGTAATTAGTGGGAATCATATGGGAACAAGACTGATATACTGGAGCCAGAAAAATGCTAAAAAGTGAACAAATGGGGAAGACAGCATGAAAAGGAAAAAGAGAGGTGGCATGGAGGCTGATGGGAAAAAAAAAAAAAAAAAAGAAGGATCTGGGGAGATCTCAGTGATGTACAATACCCACGGTGACATGGCTGTGGCCAGTGAGGCACAAGAGGAACGGCCAGACCAGTCATGACTCATGGAAATAGGGCACATCCATAAACCATCTCTGGTGCCTTCCCACAGCTCAGTTAGTCACTTGATCCCTTACACAAGGGGACAATAAATTGAAGTGCCTTATCACTGAGCTTGTGATGGAGCAGAAAATCCCATGACATTAACTCTGTTAACCACTTACACCACCAAAATGAAAAATCCAGGCAATGCTTCACTGCTGCTGGGAGGTTCCTCAAATGGTACAAGCTTAGGGGTTAACTCAAGAGAACTAAAGGGACTCAAGAGTGACTTACAAAGATGAGAAAATGCAAATTCACAAGTCTGAGTCCTGGTATAAATAAAGAGCAGGATTTTGACTTGTATATTCTGGACTGAGATAACATCTCCCTGGCTCCTCACATTCCCTGACAGTCGAGGAGAACATGAGCATTTCCCTAAGCTTCACAAAATAATCTCTGCCCCAAAAATCACTGCCCACTGATACAGTTTATGTTAACACAGCAACCTGGCTGCAGCCAGCAATTCTGACAGACTCTGGTCCTGTTTGGCTTTTTGGCCACATTATGCAATGGACAATAWTTAATTAGAATTAAGTTGACTCATCCCATTGTACTGAAAAGMAAATTACAGACTTGTCTAGATCACTGCAGATAGGCACCCAGACATGAGATAATTAGGCTGYTGTAAGGCATGTTTCAAGCCTGTTCTGCCACTTGTCCCTTGTCACCCAAGGACACCAACTCTGGGAATCTGCATCCCCTCTGTGATGGTTTCACACAAGTTGTTGTACAGGCAGCCTGGAAAAAAAACAACTGCCCCCAAGTTCTTGGTATGAGAAGGTATTAAAATAAATGCTGAGAGAGAAAATTTATGTGTTTTATAAGAAGACATCATATTTTAACACAGCAATTTATTCCCTGAGCCTACAGAACGGATCTGGCTGATCCGATGACAGAGTGTCAATACTCTGTTATTTTGTGCTGTAATAATTATGTTTCCCTCTGCATTAGCCCACCAAGCACTAATGGAAGCTTACAGAACCTGGGCAAAAGTAGTTCAGATTACCCTGATTTCTACTTTCCGGTCATTTTAAAATGTTTTCTTACAGTGTTTGCTGAAAAACACTGATTTGAGCAGCTAAAAATATTTTCTCAAAACAGTCTTTTTTCAGAAACAGAAATGATTCATTGTTRTAAATTGGCATCTAATGTCTTCAGGGTGTTTATAACTACAAAGCCTAGACCTAATCTGTCTTTTTAGAGATTGTTTTCAAGTTAAGCATTAAAAAGAATTAACTAGAAACTTGAGAATATTATCAGCTTTCGCKCTTTTTTTTATGGGGAGCTCTCAGAAAATTAAAACATTTTCATTCTTATTATTTTTCTCATTAATATTTTAAAAGAAATCTTTGAAATAGACTGCAAAACTTTTCTCWTTTTATTTTTAGTGGAAAACCGAACTTTTCAGGCACCTCTGGGAAAGCAAACTGTCTTTTTCAATGTGAGGCATGAACAGTGGGAGGAGGACAAGCAGGGGAGCTTTTATCTTATGGTGAATTCCATGTGCCCATTCTTTAGTCTCCCACATTATCCACAGATTTCTCGAACTAATTAATCAGTAACATAATTTATCCTTGGCTTAACTTCACTGGCATTATACCCGGCACTGTGTTCAGCCCCACTGTGCAATAAAAATACGCACATTAACTTGCTCAGATTTGGTATGAGAAAGATCTACTCTTACTACACTGCTAGATATACTCTTATTACACTGATAGATAAACTTTTATTATAATGACATAAGCCCCAACTTCTTTTCTTCCTAGAACAGCTATAATATATGCACTCATTCCAAAGCTGTCACCTTTCATTTGGAGATACGTGCTCCCACAGCATGGCATTTCTCTAGTTATTAGAACTAAAGGGTAATTTTCCACTTGACTGTAGCAGAAGAGATAGAAATTCCAGCCTGGAAGTGGCCACAGTGCCATTYTCTCTCTTCTAATCATGTTTTCTTCACCCAGGGAGAGCCCTGGTGTTCTGCCTCTCTCCTGCTGCATTTTATAGTGATGGACTGCAGCACTGARGGATTGGAGTACAGCACACCCAAACTGGCTGCTGGAAATGCTCTTTTAAATGTTTTTAGGTAACGTGCATYATTCAAGCAAAAGGCACTTCAGTGTTTTATTTCACATGAAAACATCTTGTTTTAGCCAGAACAAGCAAAACTCTGTAGTTTCCATTATCTCATAAACTGAGGTTCAGCTCTGGAGCACAATCACCAGAACACAAGCTGTGATACCTGCTCTTTTGTAGTATGGACCAGCTCTTCACAGATTTTATGAACAGCCATTCTGAATAAAACTGGGGCTCACAATCACCAAAATGATGATTGCTTCATCAATCCAAGCCCAGCTTCAGTTCGAATAGGAATCTGAATATTCAATATCTGAACATTTGTTAGTGATACAGCACCAAGTTTGCCCAGTTCTGTGAAAAATTTAACCAAAAATCTTTTGATCTGACTGTACATTTATTGAACAGTTCTTCTACCAAGCCTRCTTTGGCCATTGTCCTCAGACTTGAACCTTGAGAAACAGAGTAAACAGCACCTGAGCTGCTCTGTCTTCAGATTCAGACTCAGGAACGAGGAGGAAATCCCTAATTCCTGGAGCTGCAGAAGATTCAGTGCTTTGCTCCTTCACACCCACCCCCAGAAGAATTCCAGTGAGTGCCCAAGCCTGGCTTGTTTGGATGCTCAGCCAGGTCCTGAGATGAGCTTTCAAAACAAATCTGCTCTCACCTTCCCCTCGGACCMGGCTCGTGGGAGGCTTTTGGACACAGAATCAGTGCTGGCTTTTCCTCCTGGGTTTCTCTGTACACTGGTTTATGCACCTGCTGCTRAGGCCTCCCTTGTTCTTTTGCCTGGAAAATCCTTGGCTTTGAAGGGTAAGAAAAACACCCAGCTACGAAGGACACTGAAGAAATCCGCAGTGCTTTTTTGGGGCTTTGGTAGGTATAACTGACCTAGATAGCACAAACAGCAGGAGGAGCAAAATGCAAATAACTCTCTCTGCCGCTATATAAAATTATTCCACACAACAGAAAACTCAGGGATCTGAGAGGTGAGGGAAGATTTATAAGGGAAGATGTGGGAATATTCTCCTTCCACTTGCCCAGCTGTGGATTTGTGATGTGCACAGCTGTGTCCTCTTTTTCACTSTTTGAACTGCTGTCTCTGTAACTCCCTGCCTTCTTTTTCCTCCTAAAAATCCTTGCTTCAGCTGGCTGTTTCTTATTAAGCTTCCCCCAGAGATATATGTATTTTTAAGATATTAAAATAAAGAAAGAAAAACTGAATGAGGCCATGTGTCTGTGCACAGGCATGTTTGTGTGGCAGTCTGTCTCAAAAATAATCTTTCCTTTCCCCTTTTGTTTTTTTAATGTTTGCACAGAGAAAAAAAAAAATCCCTTTGCCATTTCAGAGGCTTACAGCTCKGAACAAATGTTGCCAGTATGCTTCTCCAAAGCAGATAAGTGACAGGTGAAAAAAATTAAACTCTCTTAGACAAGGCAAGTTCAGAATGTCTGTAATCAGCTGAAATTGCTTCAGAGAGCCCCCCTCTTTGGTTTGAAAGCTCAGAAATCACCATCATTTGAGCTTTTTCAGCGCATTGTAATTAAACTCCAATTTGTGACGTCTCTCAAGTCACACTTTTAACTTATATATCTGCTAAAAAAAATGCAGCCAGGGCGGTACAGCCAGTCAGGGATATTACTCATTCATACCTTGGCACCACCAGTACCAGTCACCCAGAAACACAAAAAATACCTCAGGAATACACAGAATACTCCGGATTGCTCCCAAGGGCAGCGCTGGTACATCCAGCAGGGGGTCAAATCTTTGCAATACTTTTAAGTGGTTCTATTTCATGCACAAAAGATATTTCAGGGACAATTAGAGCAACTCCAAGCAAATATTTCCATCATCCCCATCCCCAGAAACTCTGCAGGAGATCTTTGGAGCCTGCACAGACTGACCAGCCAGGCCAATGGTGCTGAGAATGCAGAGAGGTCCCTCCACCTTTCCTGGGACTCCCTTCAAAAGCAGCAAACCCTGCCAGACCTTTAGGAGTGGATGCTGAGTGAATTCAGAGTAGGTGTTGCTGCCACAGCATCAGAGGGGAGAGTTTGCTCTGGTAAAACAAGAAAAGCAGCTGCTGMTGAGCCTGCACCAGTTCCCTCTCCTGCTCCTTTTTCTGGCAAGTCACTGACAATGAGCATGGTGAAGCAGCTTAAAGCAGAWTTTAATTGTCTCTCGAGCACTTCCATTATGCAATTTGGCCAAGGCAATGTCATTCTGCCCATTTTGCTTTCCCATGAGTCCAGAGAGCTTCTCTTTCATCCTTCCCTCCATCTCCTCTCCCCTTTCCCTGATATTTCCTCAAGATTGAAAATTCCCAGAGGACTGTAACCTCTGAAAGCTCCCAGGAGTTCAAGGCAGCACTGCATCCCCTCAAGTCCAGCACTGGAGCATTTTAAGCTCTATTAATGGGTCAAGTGACTGATAAACTCCATTTGCCATCCCAGCAGACAGGTTTATGCCCTAAGCTAACATCACAGGMAAAGCCAGAATTCAACTCCCAGGCTCTGCTTCCACCTGGGAACCAAGATACCCTGTCAGAGCTGTTCCAGCAGGAAAAGTTTGGCAGGCAGTTTTACATCCTCCATGTGAAGTCTAAAGTATTTCAAACAAACCCATATATTTATGAATTAATTAGCCCACCATCAAGTTGTAGAAGTTTTAAAGTTAACTACAGATGATACATATTTGATGCAAAACATTGTAACTTTATGATAAAAATATTAGTTATGGTGCTATAAAAACATTATGTCAGGTTTTTACAGCTGATCATTAATTTTGTAATGTTTAGTTATGTTTTTATGCTTTGTTGGCTGACAAAAACAACCAGAATCTGAAGGAGACCAGGAAGTTTCTTTAATCTCTAGTAATGGGCTTTAAATTGAAGCATCCAGAGAAACACCTTCTTAAAGGTTATAAAATACTCCTGCAGTCCTTAGGACTCCTTCTAAATACCAGAGACCTCAAGGTCAAAACGTACTATAACCATTGTGTGGGGAGTTGCTTCTAAAGAAGGTAAGATCTGGCATCAGAAATAAAAGAAAGATCTATTTTATAATGTTTTTGTAATAAAATCTGAATGGCATTCAACAGTCAGAAGGAAAACACAGCAATCTCAGCGGATGGAGGACAGGTTGGTACAATATTTACTGATCAGCAGGAGGAAGTGCAAACAGGACACCACTGGCAATTATGGCTTTTTTGAGGTTATGTGGCATCAGGATTGCCACACACAGGAGCCCTCAGCAGAGAAAATCCAAATTAAATTTTAAAATTGATCCCTTTAACGTATTAACCAGAATTGTAGCCTTTTAAGTTCTGGTTGGGAATGGCTGTACTGGAATTCATCCTTTTCTCTTTGGAGGTGAATTACACCAAATTTATTCAAAGCTACTGACAGTAATGAACTGGAAAACCCGCGTGGAGCTTCACTGGATTGAGTTAATTCATGGGTGTAACAATTTCTGACAAAATCTGAGCATCTCCACGGTGCCCTGGGCTCATCAGTGCATCGTGGTGCTTCCCACCCTGGCCTCCCTTCCCTTGTGCTCCTGCAAATCTAACCTACATTTYACCATTCCTGGAATATCCACGGGAAACTTACGGAGCCCCCAAGCCCACGATTTGCATTTTTCTGCACTATTAATAACAATGTGCTGAAGCAATAAAAGGCCTATTGACGCCCTGATGGATTGTGAGAAAATGGAAAGCGATTTTTTTTTTCTGAAGCTGCATTTTAAATCAGCTCGTTACACATATTGTTTAATTTTATTTTGCACTGCATGACATCAGCATCCTCTATTTGCTATTCACTGGAGGTTAAAACATCCAAATGTGTCCCACTTCCAGTCCAAGTTGTGATTTGGTTAAGTGAGACGGGCCAGATTTTCTGCTGGAAAAAATCCATTCRAAATCAGGAAAATTATTCATCCCAACAGATGATTTGGCTTGGAAATGATATTTTCTTTTAAAGCAATTTAGCAGAGGCCTGTGCAAATCCAAGCAGATTCACACTATGAGAGTTTTGATATGAAATCAAAATAAAGTATATCTGTACTTGTCCCAAGAGGCTCTTCATTTTCATTTGCACCAAACTGCTGTGTATATTTGTTACAGGTAACCCTGTTGATGGTGATTTTCCCTTTCTTTGCTTTTGCAAGTTTATTTATTCCCCCAAAAAAGTCTAACACGGGGAAATGAGCAGGGGCAGATTTGTACAAACATTTTCCTCATTATTTTGTCTTGTTCAGATTAGAAAGAGGATTTAGAAAGTTGGAAAAGCTGAAATTTGGGAGTGGGGAGACTGCACTGGGTGTGCAGCTGGGATGGGCTGGGGAAGGGATGGGTCTGAGATGGCACTGACCACCTGAGATGGCACTGACCACTGGAGCTGGTGCCCAGCCATGAGGTGTCTGCAGAGCTCTCAGCAGGGAGGATGAGGAGAAGTACAGAATTTAATAATTTGGGAAGTCTTTGTGTTAAGAMGGGATAGGTGCAGGGTATTGTGGAATCAAATCCTGAAGCAGTKTCAGGAAGCTGGAGGAAATCCTTCCAGGCTCTTAAGCCACAAGATCCTCTGTTTTATTTTATCCTTTGATTTTGAGCGACTTCAAGGTTTCACATGGAGGAAATTGAGGGGACTGGATTAAGTTTCACGCTTGGCTTCCCCCCTTAAACCATGAGCATTAGATGGTCAACTCACAAATGCTTCCTAGTCAGCTCTACCTGCAAGTTCAAAACTCCAGCAACTGGTGAGTCTGAACTATTGATAACAAATAAACATTTACTTTGGGAAAATACCCCGAGAAGCCTTTCTCTTGAGGAGTCCAGGAAAAGAGTCAGAACACAYGGCTTAACAGATTTCACAGGACAACCCTGCAGAGGGATGAGAAGTTATCCAACCTGAGTTATCACATTTCCAGCACAAAGAGATCCTGCTGTAATTTCAGTAAGAAAAACCTCAGCAAACCACAGTTACCTACAAATATAACAGCACAAGAAAAACTGCAACATGCACAACAGTGAATGATTATTGATGATTCCACAGRACATATCCTAACAGGATCACTTTATATCTTCTCCTCATGCTACACCAGCCTGGTTACACTGGTTCTCCAAGGGGCTTTCCACAGCAACACACCCAAACTGGAAACTTCAATATTTCCATTTCTCATACAGCTACACTTATGAGAAGAGCTCTGATAGTTCATATTTTATGCCCCTGCTTTCTTTTCTTCTTTCCAGCTTTCATGTTTCTTGAGATAAGTGTTTTTGTCACTCTCCTTAAAATGAATTACACATGGCAAATATAGCCAGTGTGCTCTGATCTTGGCTTGGAGAAAGCTTCTTGGCCTGGTTAAAAAAAAAACCCATGGCATTTAAAAGCTTACACTTTAAGATTTAAGGTGAGTATAAACAGCAGGCTGGCTCCTAGTCTTGGGCTTTATTGCAGTGCAGACATGGCTGAAATTATCTTTAGGAATGAGATTTCTGCTCCTGAGCTCCTTTAGAAAATGTGACTTCCCTGCCTGTGCACAGTGTATCTGCTCCAGTGATGGAGGGGTTTAAATCTGTGTGAAGGGATGGAGCTGTTTGAAGGCTGAGCCTGGGTTCTTCAGGACTGATCAGTGMAGGAAGAGAGTGGGAGCTGTGTGCTCAGGGCATCCCAGAAGTGAAGTCCTAAAAATCYGCTTTGTGTTTGCAAATGAGATGTTTACAAACAATAATGAGAATTTGGTCTCTTTCCCCACCTCCCTTTGCAGAGAGGCAGCTCAGGTGCTGGGGRGCTGTCACTTCTCATTACCCAGGAAGGGCCATGGAAGMTTCAGCTCCTCTCAYCTGCTCCAACAACCTCATCCAGGCWGCCTAACAGGAGCAAATAAAAGGATTTGTCTGCTCTCTTTATTCCTGGCACTGTACAGAAGCAGCAGTGTTGGTTTTCTGTATTCCTCCAATTACACCAATGGGAAATATCTTCATAAACCTCTTCAAGATCAGTCTTTCTGACTGCTGTCCCTTTAATTCAGCATTTCTGCTGMATTTAGTTTCACCTTTTCACAGTTCACTTTATTTTAATGTTAATTAGTTTCACTAGGTACAAGTCACCCTCCCTCCACCTTTTTCGTTTTCATTCTCATTTTCCAAAACACCAGTCTCCCCTTTCCCTTGGATTTTCATAAAACATAAAATCATCTGCATGCAAGAACTTCCATTATTTTGCTGGGGAGAAAAGTTATTTACCATTGTACCTAAGACTGACAGTTTTTTTTTTCTCACAGCACATGCATGAAATGCCCCTGAGTCTGCCTCTGCCACAGCAAAACATATGCCACTTTTAATCAAACTAACTGCCTGCTTATTAAACTAAACTCCCAAACCAATCTGAGGATGAGAGGGAGGAAAACAAATAATAAAAAAAAAAAACTAAACAAAAACTTGACAAGTTTACTGTGCCACCTAGTAAAACAGCAGTGTCTGGAAAAAAGCAGGGATTGAGCAGGAGAGATGACCTGTGCCTCCCAAAGAGCCTGCTGACACCAGCTCTGAGGTTCTCTGAAGGTGGAGGTGGCTCTTTTCACATTCTGCTTCATGCTGCTTCTTCTACCTCTCTGGCTCACAAAGCCACTTTCAGCATCTCCCTTTAAAGCTGCTGCTCAGTTCTGGTGGCAGCTGAGGGTATCTGGCTTTGCAGAGAGAGGACCAGCACTTCAAGGAGCGCTGGGAGGATCTACACAGAGCACGTGGGGGAAACCTGCTGACAGTGAGCCAAGCTCCTCATTCAAATACTACATGCAGTTCCAGAGTGCTCCCTGCAATTATATGTCTGCATTAAAGACGGGCTCAGGCTCACAAAACTTCTGCAATTTGTGTGGTTTGAACAGCTCATGTCYTTTCCAGGCTTCAGTCACGGCCACACTCTGCAGGCACAGGTAGGAAAGTGATGGGAAAGCGGTGGTACTTTGGAACGCCCTGAAGTTGTGATTGATCTTCCCCTCCATGCTCATTCAGCCCCACTGTGATCCCAGATGGGAAAGGCAGAGGCAGGAACAGCTGTAGGAGTTTTTGAAAAGCACAAGGGAACAGTGAGTGTCACTGCATCGACAGCGATTGGGATTTACAGCCCTGCCCGGCACGATGGGGCAGAGCAACACAAGGAGCTGAAATGTCTCTTGGGGTTAATAATGCTCACCCCATGCTCTGAGCTCAGCTTTCAGGAGCTGAGCATCAACCCCCAGGGCTGGGCTGCTCTCAGGCACTGTCACTGCATGTGTCACTCTGCACACAGATGGTGGCACAGAGGACCTGCCAAAGAAACTTTGCTGTTGAAGAGTTTGCAGTGGCCAGAACTGGGGATGGAAAGAGAATAAAGTGCCTTGGGCATCGCTTGGACAGCACGGGGAGCTCCTCAGCCTCCAGGCAGTGAGAGATTGAAGTGATCAGCAGAGACATCCCTGTCCTCCACAGTCTGGGAGCAGCAAGAGATTGYGAGGAGTAACAAGGACATGGGAGCTGTTGGTAGGCTGAGCTCACACCCTTGGACAGTGAGAAATCGCCGTGATTAGCCAGTCAGAATGATTAACACTTCCCAGGGTGAGCTGAGACCCATGGACAGGGAGATGTAATGATTAAGTAGGTCGTGTCCAGCACCTCGGGAGGGGGAGGCTCAGATTCATGGGCAGCCAGGCCCTTATTAACGYGGCGACATCAATAGTTATTAACCTGGTGCTGTCCACAGAATGAACTCAGCTTCACGGGGGGAGGCAGCGAGAAAACAATTAACAAAAGAACTTAGCCAYGCTCGGAGGGTGAATTAAGATGTGTGGACAGAAAGAGGATTAATGCACACAGCGCTGACCGCAGTGTGAGCAGCTCGCAGGCTGAGGATTCAGATTAACGTGGGTTTGTCGTGTCAGCTTTGCTGGATGGCTCCTCGTTACGAGGGCTTGGGCACTGCCTGTGCCTCCAGAATCCAAGGTTAAATGTTACCCAACTTGGCACCCGGTGAAATCAAGCCAAAAGGGGAAGCAATTATCGAGTCTAGACAGAGCCTCACATCTGTACGAGCGCTTTGATGTCAGCTGGCTGGTGCCAGATACATCAATTAGTTTGCGGAGAGGCAACATTAGAAAGCGTGTCCTCTGTCTGGGCTCCAGCACAAGAGGCTGATGGGTTTTCACAAAGGGTTAACGGAACTTGGGATTTGAGACAAGTTTCAACACTTTGCAAAGTTCCTGTGTTAGCATGGAGGCAGGAGGTAAGAGGCACATGCAAACAGAATTTGTGCTTCATAAGGTGCAGTGGGGCACAAAATGTCCAGCAGCTGCAGAAGCAGTGCCAGGCACACAAAGCACACATCCAGCTACTGAAAAAACTGATTAAACTGCTAACCTTGCAAGCTGAACCTCTCGTTCCAGCGGACAGGAACAGAAGTGAAGCTGGTTGCCAGGAACACTGGTACAGCTGGGATTTTGGGAGAGGAGTACAGGAAACAGTCACTCRCTCTGTAACTGCAGAATTTCCCTTTCTGAGGGAAGCCTGGATCTGTGCCCCAGTTTTTGAAAATCTGGGAGCCAGTTCAGACCAGTCAATACCAATATGTCCTAACTGCCTGGTCTACATTACACTTCCCTGAGCCCCTAGGTGTACCTTAAATTTTTGTGGATGCTTTTGAAACCCATTGGTAATGTTAGAAACAGCAAGGCAGAGCAAGAGCTGCTCCAAAAAAAACAGACAGAGATTTTCCTAGACAATTCTTTTGGCCACTGTGATGACCAGTCAGGCKTTTAGTTCAGCATTTCAGCCAGTTCTACACGTTGGCTTGCAAATGACCAACCTACCCTTGGTTAAGAATTGAGGACAATGATCTCAGAGGTGGCAAACTACGTGTTCTTGTTTTGAGAGCAGAAGGAATGCTAAGAAAACAAAGTCAGCAGGGGATTGAAGTGTCAGGAAAAGCTGACTCCTAGGGGTTAGGTACAATGCAGTTCTGTGTACAAACAGCCAGCTAATTATTTCTTACTGCATATCAGCTCAGGMTGACCTGATTAAAATCATAAAACAGCCAATGGCTCTGTTTTTATGCTGTGAGGAGCCATGTCTGTGTTTGCATATTAATTAAGATATGCTAAGTAATCAAAAATGTTTGCTAGGAAAAAGAAAATCGATTCTAACCTGACRGATGCAAACACAGGAGTACAAGTACACCAGTTTTTCCAAAAACTTGCTCTGTTTACACTTTCCCTTTGAAATTATGTGTAGTTTCCAACCACTTGTGAATTCCTTCCATCAGCTTTTGAGGGAAAACCTCTCTGTCATTTGTATCCCACGATTTGTTTCCACTTGGTGGGAAAATAGCATGAAGGCTGTCAGGCTAGAGAGCTGCATAACTTCATAAGTGCCAGCATATTTTTTGGCTGTTCTTCCCCATGTGCTGCGCAGTATCAGATTAATGTCACCGCTCAGCAAAGCTTGGAGCATTGATGTTGAAACATTAAAGCCATTTCATCAATACCAGGTTTGGAGAGAGGTCGTTTATGGTCATTAGAACAGAGGAGAATTTATTCTGGACATCAGAGGAATCCCCATGAGCCCTAGAGATCATGCTGCAATCCCTATAATGCCATTAATATAATGGCCTCTTTCTTCTTTATTAGAATTTTACAGCTAAGGAGGATGTAAGGAAAACCATCAAATCAGTGGAGTCCAGCACCCTACAGTCACTCCTGTCACAGGGTCCATATGCTGCTCTCTGTTGGTTTTCCTGTGTGAGAAACAACATTCATTAACCCACAAGGCTGAGCCTTTCCTCTCAGCAGCACAGGATGCCACAGGGCTGATGTCTCCAGCAGGATGCCCAAACTCCCTGCCCCAGATGTGGTGCACAAAGCAGCTGCAAATGATCTGCTTTATTTTACCCTCCCCTTACGCTAATTTAACAAGGAGCACTTTGGCTTTGGGGCGTTTTTTGCCCATTTTGTTGAGTCAGGGCTCAGAGGGCTGAAGCTGGGATCACATCGTGCCTGCAGCTCCATCACAAGGCGTGAAAATGTTCCTCACCAGGAATTCAGAAGAAAATTCCTACCAGTCCAAAGGGATGGGGTGACAGACCTGCTGCCACCCATCCACCCATCCCCCAAATGTGAGCATTTTGTTGTCCCACTTTCTTTTCTTCATTTTTTTCTTTTCCCCACTAAACCTKCAGCCTCTTGGCCTCTTTCTCTTCTTTGCCCTCCACAGCACCAGGTGAAGAAACCCCAGTATCACCTAAGCCACACAAAGCTGCCACTCAGCTGGGTTGTGCTCCAGGACCCCTTCACTGTGATGTGCCCAAAAGAGATTWATGCAAAATTTTCTGCTGTTGCAGGCAGGAGGCAAACAGGCTGCATCTGTCTGTCTGCAAGCGAGAGGAGCTGCTGCGTTTGGGGGATGCTGCTGCAAAAGCAGCGCCACAAAGACAGATGGGTTGGGCTGGCAGCGAGCTTCAAAWCCCAAAAAGTGATGATTTCCCAACYAGAAAGTAAGTGCCCACCCTCTTGACAGAATAACCTGCTGAGCCCTCAGCTGTCCCTGCCAGAGTTTCTGGGATAACGCTGTCCTGCAGGGCMATTTTTGGACTGAGCAATGCCATTGCCTCTGCACAGGGTGAGGCTCTTTGTTTAGCAATGGGTTTGATTCTGCCAGGAGGATTCAGATAGAAAAAGGTCCATGGAGACCAAAAAGAGTAACTTTCAGGTTTAGAATCCAGCTGCTGTGCTGTAGAAAATGCCCAGCTCTCTGGTACAACACTGCAATCAGTTTCTTAACAGGACAAATCCGAACCAAAGAACTTCACCAAAGGAAACACCATTGTCTCTTATGTACAAACATAGAATTAGCACCTTGAAATGAGCTTTACCCATAAAAAAAAAGTGTTTAAATCTTAAAATTTCCTTTTCCCTCTCCTTTTTAAGCATGGGTGCTTAAATTGCCCTGCAGATAGCACTACTTCTATTCTTCAGTTCCTGTCTTTAAAAGCCTGACTAAGGCAAGCAGGGAACCCATTCCAAACAACCCAATAAAAATGGCAGATAAAATATCAGACACACTCCTGCAGGAAGTTAAGAAACCTGCAATCTGTTCAAGGACGTTTTGTGCACAGGAAAAAAAAAAATAAAGAAAGACGAGGAAAACGAGACAGGCTAAATCCATCAGTTAATTATTCACTGTGAATTATTTACTCAGATGCAGTTAATTAAGAAACACTTTTAACGTGAACATTTTTCTGTCCCCTGAAAATGCAGCTATATCTGAAATATTCCCAAAGGCACAATTCTGAGGCAGGTGCAGGAGGACCTGAGCCCCACAGCTGGTGTTTCCATGCAGCCAGATGTGATCCAGCTCTGGGACAAAAACCAAGCAACTCCCGTGGCAGTGCAAGGGCTGAGCTAAGGTGCTTAAACTCCCAAATCCAGGCACAAACCTGGATATGGTTCTGCCCAGGTGAATTTTGCCAGGTTCAAGGTTAGAACTGGTTTTTACCCGAGTGGGTCAGACATTAGGCAGGGAGGGACAGCTMCAGATGAATCTGCCGGGGTAAAGGCACAGGAGATTCCTTGGAGGAGGAAATACCCGGCACATAAAACTGGACAGCCATTCTTTGCTTAGATCTGGGAATTGCTTCTGCAGCACAAACTGACTGCAGCTACAGCAGCAGAGAACCCAAGGAAAGGCAATCTTACCAAATGCTTGCACGTTTCAACAAGAAGCCTCTGGTTACTGCCCACATGGGAAGGGTTTGCATCGCTTTCCTTCGGCTGCTCCTTGGAAACACTTTGCATTGTGTCTCACTTAATTMAAAAAAACMGTCTGACCTCAGYATCTTTTCTCACTGGGAAGACAAARCAAGAAAAGCTTGTGAGCAAGGGTAATTCTGCCTGTGGAGAAGGCAGAGTTTCCAGGGCAGGAGAGATGGAAACCCCTCGTGTGCCGTGGTACAAGGACTGTGCTGCCAGGCATTAATCCAGCTGTGCCCAGAGCCCAGGGAATGCACCCCCAGCCAAAGCAACACTTCTGGGTCATCATTTTGCTCTTTGCCTACACTTTGGTGCAGTAATTTAACTCCCTGGTGGGAATGACATTTGCAGAATGCGATAAGACGGCGTCATTTCTAAATTATGGATTGTTGCTTCTGCCAAGTTTTGTCCTCCTTATGCTTTTCCACCATGTGTTTCTTACACAGCAATTGTACTTTATCACTTAGAGAGTGGTGTTGTAAGGTTTCTTTCAAAGCTTCCCCTCAAAAAAGAAAACACATTATTTYGTTAGGTTATCCTGAAAATGTGGTTTTAAGCTGAATGTGCTCCACAGCTGCAGTACAGATCCCTTTGATCTCCATCTTTCCCAGGTAGATAACCCACACCATGGACTTCACACACRTGAAAAACCTTTGGAGCAAGATCTAAAAATCTCTGTCCCCCCACTACAAAGAGAACAGCATTTTATTCTGATTTGGCTGGGGAGTGGATGCCTTTGGTCTTGTTCACAAACCAGAAGCTCCCTGCAAATGTTGTGGGTGATAAGCTACAAGGTCTGGATTTTACATCTGGTGGGAAGAGATGAACATCATAGTCCTTTCTGCAATGAAAAGAATTAAATCTATTTAAGGATGAAAAGTTGCTTTTACTGGTAACATTTTGCTTTTTGACTTCACCAGTCACTGGAGAAGTTTGTATCAAAGTTTTGTCGATTTCTGAACCTGTTTAAAGGCATCCAAAAAGCAATTTTCCTTCAACRTTTTCTCTTGGTGGCCATCCAGTCACTTCCATGCATCTGCTCGGCCTGTCAGCAGCAAATAATCTTGGTTGGCAAATTAATTGAATTATGTACATTGCAATTAATATTTCATAGTTCTTCATTTATGCTGTAATTTATATAAATATTGTATGACTCCTTGGGACTTCCAGCATGAATTTTGGATTGCAATGGTCACAACGGTACAAAATGACAATGCCAAAAGTTATTATGGGATTCACAATCTGATTTTGGTGACTATTTTAGATAAATATTTACTTYCTGGATGTCATCTCATTAACAGAGCTTGAGCACAGAAACATTTACAGAAAACAAACACAAAAGAAGGACAATGGCAGCTGAATCAAAATCGACTGCATATTTCAAATAAACATGAAATGATGTTTTCTATTCTTAGAGCTTCTCCTGCTCTAATATGGAGTYGTGGCTCTCTGAAGCTGTGTCACACACACAGATTAGCACAGGGTCAAGCTGATAGTTTAATTCCTAGCATCATTTATATTCACACATAATCTTTGCAAAATGTTTGCTTTTCTCATCTCTTTTGAAGACAAGAGGCCAGAAGAAATTACTTGTGTCTGGCAAAAATAGTTTGTCTCAGCGGGGACGCTGTTAATCGCTCGATAGCATAATACCTTTCATAACTTTCAAATTAAATATTAAGCATTTTAACAACAKTTTGGCTATTCTGTCACAACCACCCTACTGTAGGTCATAGTAGGGCATCTGTCTTCAAATATTGCATGCTGTTTATTGCTTATCATCCTTTAAAAGACTGATTACTGCATTAAACTTGAACATAAAACTACTGGTATTGCTCTACAATCTACACAGCTGGAGAAATTAATCTATTCTGGTTTATGATGAAGGGAAAYGAAGAGCTACAGCAGAGCCATAAAGACTTCGTGGTGGACAATGCACAAAAGCCAGCATTTTTCTGGTTTGCTTTTGCTTCCACATAATCATGCTGCTGCTGAATTCATGCACTGCTGTGCCTTTTGTCCTGAGATTCCCTGTGTGGCACTGGAAATACGCAGGAAAGATGAGCTGCAAGGTGCCAAACAGCTTCTTTTAGGTGTTTACTACTCCTTTGCAGCTTCTATTTGGTCTTTATCATTCTCCTATTTAAGCACCAAACAACACAGAAACAAACAGCAATAAATACAGTAATTTCCTGCTGTCCCAGTGCTGAACACACCAATGTCAAGGAGCAGAGGTTTCCAGTGGGGCTGCTCCTGCTGAGGTTTGTGGTTTATCACTGCAGAAGGTGGGATCTGGTAAATGTTTTCCTTTTCCTGCACTCCCATTGAAGGGGGAGCTGTCCATACAGAGGGTTTCAGCCTCATGCACTGACAGCCAGAATTTCCCAAGGCATGGGTCCCATCTGATGGAAAGCTTTCCACCAGTTAAAAACTCCCTTATTTAATGGAAACACCGAAACATTCACGGGCTCACATATTACTTGGGTTTTTTGGCTCTTAAGGTGATTTTTTTGTTGTTGTTTTTTGTTTTTTTTCATTGATTAATGCTTTGCACATACTGCATTGTTTTATGTAGTTACTGCACTAATGGTACTTATTCATTCCTTCAAATTATTGACAACTATTCCACTGGACTCAAACTCTCTTTGGGTCTAAACTCTGGCACAAAAGTATAAGCAATTCWTCCTTTCTCCATGCTCTCTGTTTACCAAAGGCTACTGCTGGTGGTCTTTAAAACCATCCTGAATTTAAACTGCAGCCCATGCCAGTAAGAATTATGCACATCAAAAGCTCTTGGAGCAAAATTTWAAAATTCTTTGCCAACATCATGACTGTATTCCATGACTGTGGCACAGGAAGCATAAATCTACCACAGTGCCACAGGAGATCTTGCTCAAGTTTCTTTTATTTAGATTTACTAAAGACAACATTAAGTAGGCAAATTACTTCGATTCCCGTAAGAAATTATAATAAAGAATGTGTATTAGGAWAAAAACACGAACTGCCAGAATTTACTAGGACTTCTTTTGTGGGAATAAATGGCTCTGTCTTATTGCCTAAAAAATAAATGCACAAATTGTTAAGCATCTGAAGTTACTATTAGATCTCATGCCACTGARAAGGAGAATGAAAAATGATTTCTCTCTGCTGGCTATACACTAGACACAAATCTAMGAAGCAGTGTTTATGTCTTGAAGGAGTGTTAAAAATTGTATTTTCTTTTACTCACATGCTTACAGAATACTTAAAYGCTTACAGGAGCAGAAGGAACTACTGGCCAGTGCAAAAAGACATCAGGTAAATTTTCTCTGCCTCTCACAGTCCTGCAGACCTCAGTCCTGAATGCCACAAGACTTCTCTATTCCGGTCCCAYACCAACATGCATTTTTTAAGAACACACCTTTGGTCTGCCTGGAATAAATTAGTGTAACCTGAACCTGGCTTCCCACTTTGCTCTTGCCTGACTGCAGCACTCAGGAGCTGCCTGGTGCTCAGGCGGGATGGCTGGAGAGAGAGAGAGAGAGAACTGATCAGCTGGGTTCACATCCAGCATTTGCAGTGAGAAGGCTCTGGTGGAAAATGTTCTTGAAGGACACTTCAGAAACTTGTTCACATYCTTTTCTCCTCCCAGGCAAAGCACCACCTGCAGCCCACAGCCTGGACACCCTTCCAGCACCTTCTCCATCCGCCATGGAGGCAGACTCCGAGAGCTGGAGGTGCTCCCGGCCACTTGGCAATTAATTTGAAGCGGATCCTGTAAATCTGTTGTTTGAAAGTTCGGCAGCTAATTTGCATCCAGAGGCTATAATATCCCTGATCACAGTATTGTGACAGTTTCCTCTTAAAATTCCTCAAGCTTTAATTGAAAATAATCAGCGGTGGAAGTTGTTCTAACAGTCCGCATTCACTGACGTAAACAAACACAAGACTTGAAAGCTGCGAGYGCTTCTGTTTGCATCTGCGGCTCTTTCACCAAAAGGCATGTTGTTGATTCCATTTATTCCAAACACAGCATAAATGAATGCTTAATTTGGGAGCCTATAAATAATGAGCATGCCCAATTACAGCAGCAGCAGCATCTAGGAGCGGGTTTGGAGCGGTGTTCCTGAGTCAGGAATGCTGTCAGGAATTGCCATGCACGGAGCCCCAGACATGCAGACTCCCAAGTTCATGGAAAAGTGTGTCCTACTCACTCTGGAACAGCCCCCACTATAGCTTAAGCACTCTCAGCTCTGAACAGCACAAAGCCCCTTTATGAATTACCCTCATTACTGAAATAATCCCTCACAGGCTCCCAACAATGATGTTAAACACAAGGTGCACTCAGTGCAATAGGAAAAGACAGGGGAAGAACGATGCCTTTATCAATTTTCTTGATAGAGAACAGAACGTGGTAGAGATCTAGGGGGTATTTGGCTAATTTCAAGCATTTTTCATGATCGATAACAGTGAGAGATGCACAGCTTGTTACTGCTGCTCTGAGTGACAGGTATCTGAAACACGTCTCTTTCCTGATGTCTTTCTCAGGAAGAGACAAGTGGTTCTGGCAAACTGTCTGAGAGAGSCAGGCACRCAGCTGAGATGAGATTCACATCCTYTCCTCTTTGCAATCTCTCTGGACCTGTGGAATGACAGAATGTCACACAGGGAAACCAAGAAGCCTTGATGTGCAGGGTGGGACCAACGAGTACCTCTCAGCTCACGGTCTTTTTTTGATTCCTACCAGATTCCATTTTCCTCATTGTGAAATTACACAATCAGATGTGACTCCTCAGCACAGATGAATGTACCACCAGCTCGTTTTCCTGTGCTCTGGGATCTACCAAAAATCCTGGGGGTTACCCTGGTGCTGCTGAGCTTGGCTGATCAATTCCTCACCCACCACAAAGAGGAGAATGGCACTGGAGACGGGAATGGGAGAAATTTCCAGCAGGCTGAAACAGCATCAGCTGTCTCCAAATCCAACTGCAATCGAGCAAGTCAGTTCTCAAACAGCACCTTCTGCTTACCTCAGCCATGCTGAGGAGGTGACAGGCACAGGGAACCACAGCAGAGCTCAGCAGCTCAAAAGATGGAACCTTGTGGGATTTGAAGAAGCAGCAGTGACAAAGCTGTGAGCAGAGGTATCAACTGTGCCCACCGAGGTGAGAGCTGGAGGACACACACTGTGCTCAAACAGATCCTTCTCTTCCTGCAGGTGTAATTTCTATTCAACCATGTCCTAAATTAAACCTGCACATTTCACAGCAGTGTTTTCCCCCTTGTCCTGCCCCAGGCCAGCTGCTGGGCACAGCTCCAAGCTGCAGCCAGGTCTGGCTGTCTTTGCTCACAAGGGGTTGGCAGTGGCACAGGGGAGATGCTGTTGAGGTTGTCCCTTCCTTTCCCCGTGCCCTAACTCCAAAAGTAGGGCAATCAGCACTTCTGCCAAAGCCTTAATTGGACTTGYTCAGGACTGGACACATTTCAGGCCCCTGGGTATCTCCACTGCTTACTTCACCAATTAAACCTAAATACAAATCTTTGCTTCTGGCTGCYTTTCCCTCATCCCTTGACCTCTCTCCATTTCCCCCTCTTGAAACAAGGCAGTAAACAGATATTTACTTGCATTCCTGATTTTTAAAGCTCTGCAACCTATTTTTTTTTACATAGATCATCATAGTTTAGAACTGTTTTAGGAATGATGTAAACCTACTTATTTTTTCTCCTCTGGACCCACACAAACCCCTCCTGCTGCTCAGAAATTCCAAAACAGCAGAGGCCAGATGGCACCTAGGCCTGGAACAAAAGGCACTGACTTTCTTCAAGGATATAAAATTAATGACTTCCCCTTGACATTTGAAGACCATCATGGGGATGTGGCAGAGGAGAAAGCTACAAAGTGCAGCTCTGCCATAGCATACACACACAAATAAATAAATAAAYGGGAAAACCTAGAAGGGGTTTCCTCTTGCAGCCTGACACAGCTCCTGTATCCCTTCAGGAGCTGAAGGGCACAGATGAAAATCCTCCTTCTCTCTGATACCTTATCCCTTTTGGCCAAGTGTCTGTGCATTTCAAGACACACAGCGTGAAGACAGGTAAAAATCCAATTTGTTATCTGGGGGAGATAGGAARGCAGACAGAGAAATTACAGGGAGCAGAGGCACAAGCAAGTTGTTGAACAAGACCTTTCTTGTCTTGTCCCAGGATTGCCCCAGGGTGGGCAGGAGAGGAAGCGTGGAGAGCACGACTCCAAGAGTCAAAGGGAATGACTGGGAATGACTGACGACTCTGCAGAACTGAAGTAATCACAGTAGACAAGGCTGTCATATTTTATCTGTGCAGAGACTTTTTAATTTTGAGAGATCTCTTGCCAGTCATGTTTTTAGAGGCATTCCAAAACAGCACTGCAGTGACCTTGGAGCTCGTTTACGTGGAGCTMTCTCAAAGCACCTCTAAAGAAAACCAAAACCTCAATATTTTTTGTAGTTTCGCGAAACTGCCACATCAGAAAAGCAAATCTGGGGTAGTAACAGTTACASGYTTTCATGCAGCCTTTCAATTAAAATTTAGTAGGACATTTATAGTCTCTAACATGAAATTAATGAAATGGCTTCAAATGTAAATCCTGGATGGTAAAAATTCCTCAACATTTATGTCTCTGGATCTGCTAGCCAGAACACAATGAAAATATTTTTAATCATCTGTACAGGCTTATCTAAAAAATGAAGAATAGGGTTTTTTTTTTTAATTCAAGGACATTTGTTACAGAAATTTACAGATCTGTAAAAGATCGTTTCTTCAAGGAAGAGTGTAATTTTGTTTGGTTTCACTAGATTTCCAAATTCCTTAGACTGAGTTCTGACACCAGAAYTCCTCTGTGCATCCAGGATGTCTAAATAAAATAAAAATGTACACAGATCTTAGAAATTCCTACATAGGCAAGAATGAGCTGTACCCAGCAAGCTGAATGCTAAAGCATGGTACCTGGCAGCATCAAAAGGAGTAACAAAATTCCCCTTCTCTGATTTTCCTTTGGTGTGCAGAGCATGCCAGCAGGACCCAAACCGCTTCTCAGCGTTAAAGAAAACAAAGGAAAATTGCAATTCCGKGAGGAAATTGTGCGGTGCCGTTCTTCAGCTGCGAGCTGAGCACTCCTAACTCCCATTGCCAACAATCCATAAAACTCACTGTCAAGCACTCAGTGTCCAGGAGGCATAAGAAGTGTCAAGAAATGCTTTATGCTGTTGCTAACACACTACAAAAAGCTTGATCATTAGATTAAACCAGAGAAGAGGCCGGCGCTGCCCAGAAAGGAATTTGGATGAGACCGTAGGGATAGCAAGAAAAAGGGTTTTGATTTGTATGAAATAGGAAGGATTAAAAAAAGGCATCCTTGGGCTGGGGCTCTCACAATCAAGGGATTCAGACAGACAGATGGACTGAGCAGGAGCTTGCAGTGATTGCTGCCAGGCAGCTGCCTGATGGAAGGGCTCTGCTGTCAAAGAGAGAGAGAGATGAGAGAGGTCGTGTTTCCCAGCCCTGTTCCAGCCTTGTCCCTTGTTAGCTGCACTGGGTTGAAGCACTTTTCCTTGCTGCTCTGTGATTTGAACAAGAATAGCCTCAGGACAACTTCAGCTCGTGCTTGGGTGCCCACGAGCCCAAGGAACTGTAAGGGCAGAGAGGAATTGCTGGAGGATGCGTGTGTGCTTCTCCTACMGCCGTGTCCTTTGTTTCTGGTGCATCTGGGAAAGGGGGAATGTACAGCCCTGCATCACCCAGCACTTCCCCTGGGCCCCAGGAAATCCTAGAAATGTGTCAGCTCTGCACTGCAGGAGCAGCATCAAAGATCTGCAGTGCGATGGAGAGCAAGGCTCCAGCTCGGGGGGATGTGTCCCTGGAAAAGCCAGCTAGGATGGAGCACGGTCACCAAGGAGGATTTTAAGGAAAGTTGTAAATGAGGACAGAATCACTGGGACAATGCCAGCAATGTTTCAGCGTTTTGCAAAAGCTCCAGGGAGAGGTGAGAGAATCCTTCCAATGAAAAAAGGGCATTAAAAATGTGAACAAAACAAAATTATCCATCTTTGGAGGCTAAAAGTATCTTTAGTCTCTCAAATCTGATTAGAACAGAAAAACACCGAACTAGAACCAGAAAACATTGCACATCTTTCAGGAACCTTTGCCTTGATRTATCCAGAACAGATTAAAGAAACTCAATTAAATGTGAAAAATCTGAAACTCTCAGATAAAATATTTTTGAATGCTAAGTGGAATCTGTGAAGCTCCATTGCCTTAACCTTCGCTAATAAGCTGCTCAATAAACTCCATGAAAACATATTTTATGTACTGATAGCATCACAAAATATGAAAGGTTTTGCAGTTGTTCAGCAATCAGTTACCAGCTGGATTATGGTCCACTAATGCTGTTAGATTTCTGCAAGACAGAAGGCAGCTTTTCAACCATTTGTTATTTTAATGATGAGGAATCTCACCATAAGCCTTGTTAAAACTTCATTTAATCCATTACAGAAGAAACAAAGACATTTAGAAGTGAACATAAAAAAATTTTCAATCCATCAGAGCAGAAATTATAGGGTTTAGGGAAGCTCTTAAGGAGCATCCATGGAATAAAATGGCTCTGCTAATTAAAGGGCTGCATCTTTTCAAGTTTGACATTTAGGGACTGCCTTCAACAGGGACCGAACTACTCTGCATGATAGCACTCATAATGACAGAGTGAAAAAGGGAGAACCTTTGCAAAGCTGCAACCAAATCGCTCCATCCATTCAAAATATCACCCAAACATTTGCAAGGTTTTTTTTTAAATTGAGTTTTCCTCCCAGAAATATTTCAGGGGGAGCAGAGGGTGCAACCTCCCTGCCCCCAGATCATGGGGAAATTCTCCCTGGTAGAGATGACTTCTTTGGTTCAGCAACAGGGACAGAGCCCAGGACAGAACCCAGTGAGAGGTACATGAATTTCAAATCTTGGCTGTCCTGCTAGGAGAGGTGAAACCACTTCAATGAATCCATCAGGCACAGCCCAAGCACCCTGACAGCCCAAAGTCCCAAACCCAGGAATGTGCACGGGGGCAAGCAGTGACAGCTCTGCTCCCTTGCTGCTCTCCTCAATTGCAAAGCAGATCTGGAAAAGGCATTTCCAAGGGGGTCTAAAAAGAGAATTSCCTGGACTCCCTGGTTCTTTTCCAGGATGCCCCATTCCAGAGACACATTGCCTCCTACACAGCGAGAAAAACCACGCCATGCTAGAATAACCCAGCTTTACAATCTCCAGCAAATATCAGTGCAATGTATTACCTGAATGAACATTTATTTCATGTATGAAATGAACAATGCATTTCATACATTAGGGGTAGAAAATGGCCATTTTTGAGTGCACCAAAAAAAAAAGCATTTTCCAAAGGACTAAACACTAACTTCAGTCCTTCAATTATCCTTTCAGCTCTCCACCTGCAGAGCAACATGCCAAAAATTTGCAATCTTTAGTTCAACAAACAAGCCTAAGTTTGCACTTAGAGGTGCAGATAAAATGTCTTATCCTCGAAAAGTGAGGCAACAAGCACACTGAAAATACTGCAATCTCAATCCTCCAAGATTTCCTGGAGCAGCAGTGTCAGTTGGAGCACAGATTTTCATGTCCCCGAGGGGAGAACGTGCTGTTCCAAGTCCTGT
Source organism: Malurus melanocephalus (assembly GCF_030028575.1). Lineage (NCBI taxonomy): Eukaryota > Metazoa > Chordata > Aves > Passeriformes > Maluridae > Malurus > Malurus melanocephalus. The sequence continues at coordinate 451,596 of NW_026623631.1, forward strand.
GATTWCCACCCCCTCCACCAGCTCTAATGAAGTTCCCAACTGCTGCTSTAAGATTTAGGCAAAGCTCCTCCTGAGAGTGTTTTTCCTGCAAGGATTTCCCCAGAACTGAGCTTATCAGCCAAGTCACCTACTACACCAGGAGMAAGTTCAGGGCTCTCCATCACATCTTGATCCCATTTAAATTAATAATAAGGAAGAGGGCATGGTCTGTAATACCCATCTGCTTTCTTCTCTTTGAGGGAGATGAAAAACACTGGCTGAAGTTATATCTCTTTTTAAAGTCCAAGTACCAAGGAATTATAAATAAATAAATACGTTTTTAATTTTGAATACAGCGCATTAAATGTTAACTATCCCAATTCTATGTATTAGGAAAGGCCTTGTGCTGCTTTGGATTCTCCTGAAGTGTTTGATGTGAAAATGTTCTCCATCTTCCACACTCTTCCATACCAAATCAGAAGTTTATCGGGTGTTCAGCTGGTTTGAGGCCTTCTGCCTTCAGCTGGGTTTCCTAAAGAAACAAGGCTTGTGCAAACGTGCTCTTTGTCTTATTTCAGCAACTTTTGAAACAAGTTGCATGAGCTCTTTCTCAAAGAACTACTTTTTAAAGTTTCTTTACCCCCCAAGCTTGCAAAATAGTACCATTTGAAATGATTTTACATAATATCACTCTTGCAAGAAACTGCTGAAATGGTAAATTAAGTGCCATCTAGACTGGCTAAGGAGTTTTTGATAAGAGAGTGATTTTGAATGAAAAAATGGATACTTAATTCAAAGTCAATTAAAAATGGAATTATAAAGTATCTAGATGAGAATCACATAATGGATATCAGCAGCATGAAGTCTATAAAGGAAAATCARCCCTGAAATTCTTCCAAAGGGTCAGCAAAGTCTTGAAAACCATCTTCACAAAAAAACTTTGACTTTTTTAAAGCCTTTCCCGAAGCTTTTCATGAGACTTCATTAATTAAACTTAGCAGTCATGGACTCAGAAGCAGGAATGAGTTCTGAATCTCAACTAAGATTCTAGCTTCCTAACTACAGCACAAGGTTTAAGAACTGGCCATTTTTCAYTGTAGCATAATATTAATAGGACTTGTCCCAATCCTCTATAATAAGATTGGCTGGCCATAATTTTTAGAATACATGGTTTTACAAATCAGATTCTGCTCTTTGTTTAACATAATAAAGGGAAATATTTTTTAGGGAGCTAAATCTGTTTACTCCCAAAATAATCAAGGATAAAATTTAACCCAGACRGCCCAGCAGACCAAGCAAGTTGAAAGTTAGAAGCTCGTATCTCTTCAACAAGAGAAAGAACTCAGGGTGAGTGCAGAATAATGTGCTTATATGAAAATACTTTCTTTGAAACTACTAAAAGCTATGTCAAAAAGCAGTTGAGGTTAGTGATAACTCACCATTTCCCTTTCCTCAAGATTGCATCCTCTCTTCTTAAAGAATCCCATCAGTAAWTTAAACATGTCCTACACAGGCCACTTACAAGGGACTGCAAAGGGATTAAAAACACACATCTCCTCTCTGTTACTTAACTGATCTACAAATGACAGATCCAGGCCTTGTTCTTCCAGCTGATGGGAAGAAAAATGGTTTAAACTAATTTTCATTTAAATTTCTTAATGCGCCGCACCAGTTGTTTGTCACATCCTGACACGCTGTCATGTTGTTTTACAACATGATGTATTGTAACATGATATGAAGTGAACATATTTCATTTAGAGAAATGCCCTAATGCCTTTAGACTCGAGGAGTAGACAGGTAGCACCATCCTTTCTTAGCACCTGATCTAGATTGACTAGAATTCCCGACATGGCTTTCAAAATATTCCAAAAATCATTGTTGAGTTTACCTTGTGCACTACAGAGGGGCAGCACATTCACACCCATCCCACCAAATGCAAAAGACACTTGGCTGTGCCAGGAATTGCACCAATGCAGCATCAATTTCTGTTTAGAAGAATCAAAAAATAAACTCTACTAAAGACTTTGTAAAGTTTCTAACTCGCCTTCCCTGCTGGAACACAGGGCGGTTTCATTTTGCCGTTTCATGCATTTATAGTAGAAGGAGTTATTCATATTTATTATGGCAGAAGCATATTATGCTACAGACGTCATATTTTCATTAAAAAAAAAAAAAAACCCAGAAGTCCCTAAACTTCAAAGAAAGGAGCCCATATTTTTCCAAGAATCCTCAAATAAATCCTTGAAGTTCAGGTGAAAGTCCACAGTTGATTATCTACAGTCTATGTGACCACCAGAAGGGGCTGCCCTGTCTCTCTCAGTAACAAGCAGCTCATGCCCTTCCCTTCTCCAGGTTACCTCAACACTGACTGAAAGCTAAATTTATTTTTCAGACCTTGTTTGTGGTTACACCAGACAGATACAGCTCGCTGTGGGACTGTGCTGATGTTAAAACCATAGGAAAAGAGAGAGGAGATGCACAGCTGGCAGCAGGGGAAGCAGGATGACTATGCTCTCATTGCTATCTGCTGCAGAAACTGAAATTCATAAGCACAGCACTGAAATTACACACATTTCATCCCCACGTAGCACCCAGGGGCAATGCATGCATTATATGCATTGTCTGCAACTTYAAAGAGTGCACTTGTGAAGGATTGTTCAGGTTTCAGCCCCTTTCCAATTCCTGGGATTCTGTAACTGGACTCATCTCTCATCAGCACTGGTGCTGTTATGCTGGAAGCCGACAGGTAATGAAAGAATATTCTCTTACTTGTGCCACAAATGGTGTTTAAGGCTTAAAAATAAGATTCTTAAAATATCCCCTGAGCTTTGATTGTAGATCCATAGCACAAGCAGCGCTCCTTAATTTGTACAGCCCACAACAGGGCTTAYCACTTAATCCAGGAAGATTAATTTCATAAAAGCTAATTGATTAACTAAATCATTTACATGAGGTCCTGGAGATCTCTGTATCTATAAAATTCACAATTTCACTGAGGAAGGCAATAACTGAATATCAAAAGGTTTGCTTCACTGACAATCCCCGTGCCAACAGCAATGTTTAAAAAGGTGGCCAGCAATTGAAAGGTTCTTGAAGTGCTGGATAAAACACCCCATCACTCTCCTGTTCCTAAACCCATCACAACATAATCCTAAACAAGTGGATTAATTATTCTGATGGCATGGCGTACTAGATATCTTGGAAGTGATTTCAAGCAATGCTGAAAAATCTTGTCCCTGCCTCTGATCTAATCGGTGTCCGCTGCTGGGCAGGGCATCAGCAGGATGTGCTGAAGGGGRACSTCCAAAAGCAAAAGCAGAGGYTTTCTGTGTTACTTCCACTGAGGARCCAATGGCACAGAACTGTGTGGGCTGGAAAAGTCCTTTAAAATCWTCAAGKCMAAMYCAGCAASAGTAAAGMACAGCTAAATCCAGGCCACCCCTTTGCCAGGAGGGAGGATTTCACCGTCAAGAGCCATCGAATCACAGGATGGTGTTTGTTATGGGGTAAAAGGTGAAACACAGCAAAACTCCACCAGCAGAGCACACTGAGGTTTTACTCATGCAAATAATGGCAGATATGAGCTCTGGAAAGAGCACAGGGCAGTGCCATGCCCCAAGCMAACACCCTGTGGACTGACATTCGCCCGGCCACACGCCTGCCCCGCATCCTTCCAGACCCAGGTCTTACTGGGGCTCTCCAAATAACAGCACAACCAGGAAATTGAACCACATCCCTGAGACACAAAGGACAGCCCTGTCCCCACCCTGCTGCTCTTACACTGTCCCTTCCGATGCAGAACAGCAGATTGCTCCGGCTGCGAGCGCTCGTCAGTGCCAGCCGCCCGGACCATGCAGAGCACCAGTCTGGTGACATATTCTTGCCTAGTTTGGTGACATATTCTTGCCATCACCAGCAGAAATGCCCCACTCCGCAGCAGCTGCAGGGTTTGACTGCAGCTGACAGCAAACTGTAACATCTAATGGACTTGTGCGGAGCGTCGGAGCGCCTGAGGAATCCTGTCATGTGTCAGCGCCGCTCATGTTAAGAGATCCATTAGGAGAGCAGTGATCTGAGGAAAGGTCAGYTGTCACAGCTGGTGCCAGAAGTGTCACCTTTGTTTAAAAGGATTTTGSACCCAACTCCCCAGCTGACTAGATGGCACTGATATCCTAGTCCTGAAGCCAGAGATTTGTCACCTCAGATGGGCACACGTGTCCCGATGTCACCTGCTGCAGCTAAGCCCTTTTCCAACGGGCACTGTCAAAGTCCAGTGGTGGTGTCACCATCCCTGACACTTCTTTTGGCAAGTGCTGGGACTTTTCCAGCCGTGCCCAAGAGCTCTGAGAGCAGAGAGCTCTGCAGCTGAACCAGCAAAGCAGCACAGGAGGCGTTTTGTGAGTTTTTAGATAGAAAACAAGAAATCATATGCTCGGTCTCCCATTGTTGGGTCTCAGAGAGGAAACAACAGCTCTGCCCGCACTCAGGACAGGGCAGCAGGATGCAATGGGTATAGCGAATTAAATCAGAAATAACTGAGAAAAAAAAAAATAAAGATAGCTGAGCTACAGAATGGAAAACAGGATTAGAGGCAAGGCAGAATCACCGTGGTGTAATTACTGTTCTGGTGGATGGACTCGCATGGTAATCCGATTCAGAATGAAGTTTGCTTCTCCGGGACTGAGACTCCCCAGAAAAGTGCTCTGAGCTTTGCATAGAGCTGATGCAGAATTGATTCATTCTCAGCTGATGGAGCCAAGGTGTTAATGACAAAAACACAGCTACTACGCTAAACTTGCAGGGTAAAACCCCAGCCTGACTGGTCTCAGMACAGAAGCTGTGACTGCCCTCAGTGAGGCAACAGTCCCCTGGTCATCAGCTCTTACACTCTTTTATATTATGCATGTTATGAAAGCATTCGTGTTTCAGAGTCCTCTTGCAACTGTCTGCTACTCTAAAAACCTGGTATTTTTGAATACCTGACTAAATAATCAGCTTCAGGAAAGATGAGGTTATTGTTTGTGTCTGGTCACTCCTCTCCTTGGATTCTTTAGGCAGTAACACTTGTACAACAGCTAATGCTGCTCATCTGTTTAAATAACAGTGAAATGAAGCCTTAAATAAGTTATTTTAAASCCCAGCAATGGATTGTTAAGTAGCCAGAGAATGCTGACATATCACTTTTATATTTTTCAGCCCTTTGAACTAATTCTGTAAATTRCAAAAATAAATTCAAGACTTGGGTGCTCTGTCAGAACGGGCCGAGTCTGTAGTGAACTGCTTTGTCATAGGGATTGAATAGGGTTTAATCTTGTCAAAGTAGGTTTTATTGTGGGGCTCCAGACAAGTGACCTTGGTAGTCTTGAATAGGCATGGCATTAACTGTGATCATCATCCCACCCCTGGTTTAATGCCACCAGAACCCAGATTTTCTTTATAAGGGTGTTTAAGTGAGAAGCTGACCTATAGTTTATCGATGAGGATATGTGGCAAAAGTTTGAAAAAAGATAAAAGTTGTGATTTTCAAGCACGAGGAAGAACATGCCCTGTGACAAAACCAAAAATCTGGTGGGAACAAGGGTACAAAAGCCAAAGTTAATGAAGGAAACACAAGAAAAGACCACTTGTTATTTTKTAGATACCTGGATAAATCCAGGCTGATTTTCACGATAGCTCCACAAAGACGCTTCAGTCCTTGTCTTCATCTTTTGTCATCTACAATGAAGGCAAATGGCCATTCAGGGTGATTACATCTAATAAGAAACATGTAATTAATGAAGTATTTGGGGCCTTAAGATTCAGATTCTGTAGTCTYATGACCCTGGACACTTAGAGGAGAGATCTGAGTTTTGGCACACAACCAGAAGGATGAATGACCACTTCTTCCTGGGAGCGGAAAAAGAAGCTCCAAACAATTTTATCCCTGAGGAAATAGCTATTTTGGCCATAAATTTTGTACCTTGTTTTTAAAACTATGCATTTAGACAGTATGTTCTAGCAGAGCTGGACAGCTCAGTGAAACCAGGCTGCTTGTTTCTGCCAAGCTTAGGGACAGAGGCTTTAATGCTTTGATAAGAGAGCATAAATCTGCCAAAGTGAATGCAAATAAAAATCCCTCTCATCTAAAAGAGTAAACATACAGGTGGAAAGTTTTGTGGTCCTAAATTTTAGGTTGTTTTTTTTCCCAGCAAGGTTTGCGAAGTTAAAAAAAAAAAAAAACAAACAAAAAAAAACCACTCTTCACTTTTATGTAGTCACTTTTATTCACCACTAAGCACATTCAATATCAACCTCTTCCACACATGCAGCTCCTCTCTATCAAAAAAATTATAGGGCAGTTGCTCAGAAGTGGTGGTATTTGATGTTTTTTTTGCCACTGAATATATGTATTTCATGAAATGGCCCCAAATGGATTCTGTTGAAGTTCTCAATTCTTATTGAATTCTGTGATGCTTTTGAAAAAGGCAAATTTCAGAGGCAAAAATCAATGTTTCTGAGGGTAGATCATTAAGGACTAGAAAATGTACATTTCTATTCATAAATGATCCGGAAAAAGAGATGAATAGTGAAAAGACAAAGTTTGCAGGTGATATGAAATCATTCAGGATAATCAAATCTAAAGCAGACCATGAACTGTTGCATCAGGAACTTGCAGTACCCAGGATCTGGATGGTAAAATGGAAGATGAAATCCAGTTTTGTTGATGAAAGGATTGAATGTTGGTGAAAGCACCTATTCATGCAAATCAATCAGCTCTACATTTGCTGCTGCCATTCAGTGTGTGGATGGTGGAGYCTTTGGTTGGTTCCAGTGAAACTCAAACCAAGCCTCAACAATCAGCAAAATGGCTGGAAAACGATGAGGGATTGTCAAGAAAGTTTAAAACAACAAATGTAGGGCACCATCAATGCACATGGATGGGGCAAAAGAGGACAAAAATATTTCCAAAAGGCTGCGTGTTCCTTTAAGGAGGAGAGCTCCAGCAGGACCAATAAATACAATGATCCAAAAGCACCAAGCTTGGGCCTCAGGCAGCAGCAGATGGGAGCAGAAGGAGTGTTTTAAACATGCCCTGCTGCCTGCATTCCCTTCCTAAAGAGATATTCTGGTTATTCTCTTCAATGCTTCAGAGAGAACCTGCGGCCCTCCCCTCCCAGCCACAGCCAACACCACAGTGTGAAGGAAACMTCCAAATGTGTCAGCAAACCATGGSAAGCACAAACCTGCAGTTYAAAGCCATCCAAGAGGCCCTTTCTGAGCTGAGCACAAGGTGTTGGTGTTTGCAATTTCCAAAATAAACCAATCATTTCTCCAGTGCTCCCTGAATGTGTTTTGTTGGAGGGGTGGGACAGGAGCAGTTTGTCTTTTCAGCTCTCCAGAGATAYACATTCAAATACATTTGAGGTCACTGGAACTGGAAAACCAAATTTCATTCTTGATTGATTTTTTTCAGTAGATGGAAATGCTGGTCTAATTGTTTTTTACTGTTTGACCTTTCTATTTCATTTGGTTAATCTTCATGATGATGAAATAGCATTCATGAWATTCACACAGAGTAACTGTTGAAGGCTGGAGCATGAATGCTGATTTTTTACAATGTTCTGCTGCTGTGGACACCATAGAAACAAAATCAGATTGCAATCAGAACCTCAGCTTTTGGTGCTTCTGGGAGACCAATTAAATTTCATTTCCTTGTAGGTCACTATTAGTCAGGGGGTGCCTGTACAGGATATGTATGGAAATCCACCTTTTGGACCACACCAGCGCCACTGGAGCTGAACAAAAAAAAGGGAAAACCCTTTAAAATTATAATTTCTTTGGCAAATGTTATCAAATCCTTCTGAACTCTTCTAAAACCATGACAATTTAATGAGCCTCCTCAAGGGGCAGAGTGTGAAGGGCAGAACCTTCTCAGCAGTGAGGCTGAACTGAGCCACATCCTCCACCCTCTGCCCAACAGCTCCTGGAGGTGTTTTTGCTTGGTCTCACCTTCACTTCACCATGTGGCATCACACGCACTATCACTGCCTCTGCCTGTGCTTCCAGGTCGTTCTGGGTGCCTCTGAAGGATAAAGGACACATCCTGTCTTGATCCTGGCAAGGTTTGACCTGAAAAACAGCGAATATTTTGCTTTGCATGAAAAATCGCCCACAACACAATAAGAAGCATTCAACAGGAATCAAGTGTACTCAAAGAGACACCTCTCTCAAAAACTTCTTTGCAACAGATGTAGATTCTAACAGAAATCCTCCATTTTGCAGGCAGCAGCATCCCTTAGCAATCTGTTATTAAGAGATAGTTTAGAGCACCAAGAGGAGCCATCATCCTGATGGTCGTGTGGGTCTGCACGTCCCTGACATGACCCTGGTTTGTCCCACAGCCCAAAGATTTCCTTCATGTCTATAAGATTATCATGAAGTACCTTACATCAAACAGAAATTTGGCCCACATAACATATGTCATGAGCATGAAAAGAAAAAAATTTATTAGCCCCTCCAGTTTGGGCTGAGAATTTCCTCACTGGTTATCAGGTAACTTCTGATCTCCCCACAGGGATAGAATTTTAAGTTCTAAAGATCTTGTGCCATTTTTAGGCTTTCCTGCGCCTTTTGTGAGGAAATCAGCTTGATTTCAGAGGAAACAATCCTCTTTGCTGCCTCTGCCCACAGAGAGGACAAAACCCAGGCTGCAGTCATTTGGCACCTTCTCTACTCCTTTGTGCAAAAGGTCAAGAACGCTGCAGAAACATCAGTTGTCTGTGCTGGCCCTCAGAACCCCCTTGCTGGGCTGAATAAAGCTCCCACTGAGACACAGTGAGCACCTCCAGGCTCAGTGTTTGCAGTTCATCACCTGTGACAATTACGGTTCAAAGCCACCTCCTGCCCGTTTGCCCCGCTGTGGTTTGTTCACAGAGTGCAAAACAGGGTGGAGATGCCACCTTAGGCACATCCCACCATGAGACCCAGCCCTCCCACTCACCTTTTCCCCTCGGAGCTGCAGAGCTCTGGGATTTGTTAAACCAAACTTGCAGAGTGGTTTGGCCCCATTATGCAGGGAAGATGCACAAGAAGTAAAAAAGGAGAGTTCCTTAGGGAGCAGCATGTTCAACGATCCCTTCAAACCACCACAAAMCTCATTTACTAAGCCCCACAGGCTCTCATTAAATTTCCCTGTCCAAATATTTGCCTTTATAAATTCACCCAGGAGCGTGTTGTTCTGCCTTTCMGCCAGCCAGAATGCCGCTGGGGCATTGAGCAAGTGCTGAGATTTTACTGGCACCCATTTTAAGCCCCTTYTGGTCAGTAACTCTGCTCTGCTTCTGTGAATAACCACCACAGAGTAACTAATTTCACCTACTAAAGTTACATTTCCCTCCGGTTCCTTTTTTCTCAACTACTTAACAAATCAATTCTTTCTGAGAGACCTCAGTTCATACACAAGAGGATAACAATTATGTGCCACCGTGCTTCAGCAGAATGGAGTCAGTCACAGTTGAGGTAGAAAATTACTTTCTGCACTTTCAAAACAGGKGAAAGAAGTAAGAGAAATGCAGAAAAAAAAAAGTGATACTTTACATAGATACCCACACCTATTTCTTTTAGGCTGAGATCAAACAGCAAAACTGCAATAATTCACCAATATATTTGTCTTCCTGCAACCCTCAGAGTAACTTAAACCCCTGGGTGACCAGGACACCCTTGAGCACAGACCACTGCAAACTCAGAGCCCCAGTGCTTTTCTTCTTGTTCTGAAAAGGGAAAGCCTGCAGCTTTGAAACTCAACAAGTAAATGCTGATTGCTTGGGCTGGCTGGTGTGTGTAAACCAGCTGGAGTAGACAAAAAGGGCATCTTAACCTCCTACTTCCCTTCCCTGGGCAAGGAATGATAAGGACAGGGCAGAATTAGGCCAGAAGGTATTCGGTTTTGTCTTCACTTTCTTCTCACTTTGTCCTGAAATGGTTTGGAGTYTACACAGGAAGGGAAATGAAAGGAGGAAAGTGCCAGGCTTCACCTACAGCTTCCTCTTCCTGATGGAGGTGATAGCTCTGCAGTTTTCAGCAGACTCTCTCTCAACATTTTGCTGGGGTAACAGCAGTGTGGGAAGCTGGATGGAAGTTACTCCAGGGTGAAAAAGCAGTTCCCCTGAGCAGAGGCAGATATAACACGTGGTGTGCTTTGCTGAGCCCCCAGGGACCCCCAGAATCCCACCAGCATCTCTGACACTCAGTCCAGCTGAGAGAGAGGACCTTGAAATGCAGCTGCCACAACAGGCAGATAGGGATTCCCTCAGTATTTGGGAACCTGAAGGAGTACAGAGCCAGCTGAAAGGCTCYGTGGTTCCCTTGTCCTACAGAAATGACATTATCCAGCACTGAGAGGTGAAAACTGCATCATTTCCTCTCACAAGGAGCCTCATGACCTGCTCTCCCCAAATTTCTCAGAGGTGCAGAGATCTCATAGGCATTAAGTTTCTCCAAATTTSTGGGGGAAAAGGCATCCTGCTACTGGAATGAGATGCAGAGGAGGAAAGCATCAGTGTTGCAGCCCTCAGGCACTCTTATATTTTTGTGTGTATTCACACAGTACCAGAAATTAAACAGGAAAGGATGAAAGGCATAWTTTAGCTCTATCCAATGTACTAAAGAAGCTGATAATGAAGTTTTTAAGGAAAAAAAAAAAAGAAAAATAATCTTCCCATCTTCTGGGGTTTTTTTCCCCCTGCCCTATTCTGTTCTACATGCATCCCCTCTCCCCAGCACTCTTATCTAATCAATCCTGCTCTGCCAGTCTAATGCACATAATTTTCTCTTAGGGTGCATTTCTATCACTCAGGCATCAGARGCTCATATATATTGAAAACAAACTGATAGATAAACCAAACATTTCAAAAAAAGTCCCCTCACACCCTACTTCAAAAGCCCAAGATACTAAACACCCCAAGAAACTGATAGAGCACCAGAAATCAACTCTAATATGCTTGACTCATTTGTTGATTTTAATTGAATGGTCTGTATCTTCAGGCAATTTCATTATTCTCCCAAGAGCTGGGGAGCTAAATGAAAGACAAACCTCGTTAACCTCTGACCGTGAAAATCAATAATTTTCAATAAAATTTAGGCTCATTTGTTTCCAAAGGATCCCACGTCTTGACTCCACTATCATGCGCTCCTGAGCTAATCAGGTGTGGAACATCATCTTTTTCCGGATAATTTTTGCCACCTTAGCTGCCAAGTCTTTACCTAAAGCCACAGGAATCCTCGCATGTGCATGAAATACAATTTCTCTCCAGATCGTGTGGTGGTGGAAGTGAGAGTATCCAACCCTCACTGTATTCAGAGTGACAGTGCAAACACTTCAGAGAGCACTACCCTTATTTTTAGTTATGTTTAGGGTCATTGATTCTTCTTCACCCACAGGATTGATTCCTGCAAGTTCATGTTACACGCTTTATCTCGCCCAGTTCTGCATCCACTGAATGCAAAACATTCCTGTTTTGAATAAAAATGATGGCTTTCTCAGCACAACACTGGAAAAAGGTGAGTAAGGGCTGGTTTCTGTGGGTACACCGAAAGCAAAGGGTGAGAAAAATGTTTAATACTTCTTCTGGCTGCCCTTCTGCCAACAGCAAACAGTAACAACTGTGGTACTCTGCTAATGAACTGCTTAAGTTATTGCATTWCTCCAAGTAGAAGGGAAAGGATATTTGTGCAGATTCCGGCTACACAACAGGAGGAAATCCATTCCTTACCTCAGTGGAGCATAAAATACCGAATTTTCAGACCAGAAGTTGGTGTTCTGCAGAAAGAGCAAATGTAGCATTGCTGGAATGTGACAAATATTGATTAAAAAAGCAGGTCAGTGAAGGGAAGAATCGAACAGTGCCCCCAAATACACGGCACAAATCCCCACTGGAATTCTGCCCGTGTCACAGGAACAGCACCAGMTTACAACAGAGCTGTCACACAAATGCAAAAAATTGATGTTTCTAACTCCTGGGCTAGGTTGAACATTAGATTATAAGKCTTCAGAAACAGCATTTATGGAGAAAATATTAGCAATAAGAACATTTCCAGGTCGTTGCAGAGCAAGACTCTCCACATGCTTTAAGAAGGGAACCCCTGGAAATTGGTCAAGCACATCAAGAAAAGGGAAGAAATTGTGAAGGAGAGGAAAGTCTCAGTGGAATACCATATCCACTCTCAGAGAAGCTGCTGTGCACAGCAGAGCCATGCTGGCACTGTGGATGGCTGAGCATCCCRAGCCCACCCTCGGGATTTGCAGATRYTGGCAGGTCAGAAAGCWGCAAACMCAAAATTCATCCCACAGGACACCCCCACATCATGCAGAGCAACAGCATCCCCAAAGAAATGACTCCTCTGGATGCACTAAAATATTTGTAAAGGGGCTGAAAAAGTAAAAGAAGCAAAAAGATGAATCAGTTCCACAAGGATGAATATTAACAAAAATGACAGCATTGAGAGCATTGAGGTGTTGCTCCTCTCTGAACAAAAACTCTAAGTATGATTTTGGAGTGCCCCTGCAGGTCAAGCCCCAGCATTCCTGGATGGAAAACCAGTCCTKGCTGATCATGTCAGTCTTGGCTGCCCTGTAAACAGCTCAGGGGAAGGCACTGAATGTGATAATACGTCAAAGGAGATGTTTTGCYACAGATATTGAACCAAAATGCCCATTCCCATTAAAATCCTTTTCCCACCAGCCAGCYTTGGGCTGCTTCATCTCTGCCCAATTTCTTCTGCTGAAGAAGTCCCTCACCTAACTTCCCCCCTCATTTCAGTGAGACATTTCCTCAAGTTAATCAGCCCAGTAAGAACAGTTCTTTTGCTGACTGAGAACCTCAGTGGGAGAAAACAAAATAAATTATACTAAAGGTCAGGGAAAGTTGCAGCCACCTTACAGCAAATTCCTCCAAACACRGCTGAGCATTTTGCAGAACCTTAATGAGAAACAATCAGCTGGCTCCTCTGACAGCTTGGTTTAGGGAGTAAAACACTGGTATCATGTAGGTGGGTAATGTAGACAGCAAAAGGTACATGATGAGATCCTGCTTTTGGTGACTCAGCACAGAGAGACRGGAAAGAGCAGAGTTTGCAGAACAGCAGGAAAACCACAGCGTGGCTCAACTTTCTAAAAGTTACGAAAGGCAGCTGATGATTGATCCCTTTTCTCACTGYTTTTGAGTGGAAGTCATCAAAAAGTTATATCACACATGCTAAAAATTATGATGAGGARGTATCCCACAGGGAAGCATCCCAGGGTAAATATTTATCACCAGGCAGAAGAAAGCAATGAACTCTCAGAGCTAAAATTAAATACAATGGGACGCTGYTCAATATTAGATAAGAAAAATCAAAAATATTAGACACTGGATTTAGATTATATAGAAGGTTTTTCTATGTTAGCTGAAAACTCGAAGAAAAGATTAACTGGATTTGCCATCAGGAATGCAATTTCCACAAACAAAAAGACAAGACTGCATCTTTCAAGGAAAGGATAAGAATGTTTATCAAAAATCTGCCATGTAGCAAGGAAAAAAAAAATTACCAGTATTTTGGACCTGGATTTTTTGTTCCTTTTCCGAAAGAGCACAACCCATGGAGTCACCCAAAGGACAAGAGGTTCTTGTTTCTTTCCAGATAACATGAATAYCAGTAATTGCATTCCAGCCTCCCACTCATTTTTCTTCTGAGAGGCTTCCCACTTTTCAGATTTGAAAATCAAAATGCTCTCAACATCAGGCAGTGCACTCTGTTGAATACCCACATCAAGTCAAATCAAACCAACTGACCTCACATCGTTTTCCCAAACACTTGTGATGTTTTCRTTGCACTGTTGATAATAGGATTTTKACTGCAAGATTCATMGCAGCCGAMCRAAATCTTTGGCAGAGGAGYGGTGATTRCAYGGCAATTACTCCACAAATATTATCCATAAATGCTCCATATCACAGGAAGCACTTCACTAATGCCCTGCTTGAGAAACTCAGGTGATACCAAATAATGTTTCCCACTGACAGCTGTGCCTGCTGCTTAGCACAGCACAGCTTTGGGCCTGGAAAGCAGCAGCTTGTCCTCCTGGTCGCTGTGAACCAAGCACATCTCTGGTTTTCTTTCCAAAGCTTTTGCTCAAGGAATCCTACGGACAAAGAAAAGTACTGGAAAGTCAGTCCAGAGGTTCCAGCAGGGATGCCTGAGTGTCTGGGATCTATGCTCAGCTGATACAAGGTTAGCATAGCACATTAATGTTTGTAAAACCATTTGTCAGGCTATTTCCACCTCAGCAGTAGCGCTGATACACTCAATTTCGGAGCAGTGCAAGTCAAACCGCAGTGTTGAGCAGCAGCAGCAGAAATAATCATGTTGGTTTAGCCTGATGCAACACAGTGAGGGCTTCAAAGTGCACAGCTGAGGTTTTCAATAGTGGGAAATAACTTTGGAGCTTCCTTTATATGATAGGCAATGTCACAAACTCTCATTAGACCTTTTTCAAGGTCTGGTACATATCATTCTTTGACTTTTAAAAACCCTAAATTGACWGTGCATCCTGCCCATGCTTACACAYWCACTCTAAAATTCTTTGTCCATTTATAAAACCTCTGCTGAAACCTTTTTCTCCAAATAAATTGTAAAAATTTGTGCAGTCTAAAGCAGTAAGCAGAGAACTGTCTTGTTTTTATAGGCACAACATAGTGAAAACTGACTGGTTTAGTGCTGCTTGTTTTATGAAAGGGGCATTGGTGAAGAAAATGTGGGTAGCTAAAAATCCACCTRTGGCTGTGCAGCACAACACAGCAAAATCGTGTGTTAGTGTCAGCACAACTTGGCAGCAGCTTTCCCCAAAATAGATTAATTTAATTTTAAGGAACAAAGCAGCTGGGCATTCATTTTATGACACCAGCCTTTCTTCTTACTTGAAGAGTCTATTTGCTTACTGCCAGCTCTTGCTTTTTTGAAAAAAAAAAAAAAAAAAAAAAAAAAAAAAAAAAAAAAAAAAATATATATATATATATATATATATATATATATATACATAAATCTTTGTGAGGTTGTATAGGTAAAAAACTCCCTGAATATAATTTTTCATATGTTGCCAATTTCTAAAACACAAGAGGGTTGTTTTTGCAGTAACTCAGGAAAGTATTAAACATGTGCTTTAAGTGCAATCCCTTCAGGTATTGTAATTAAGGTGTTTAAGTGATTTGTTCAATGGGGATGGACATTCAATTAGAACACAAGAGTACAAATCATGGGAGTTGTGATTTTCCATTGAAAATAAAATCAACAACAAGGGAATTTTTCCTTCTAAACTTCACATAAAAATACAAATTTATTAGATCTCGTTTAAAGTTATTGAAGACTATCAAAAGAACATTATTCCAGCATTGATTCAAAACCATGGGGTGCACTATCAGCATAATTAAAATGAAAGTATATTGAGCTATTTTCCTTTCCTGCTTCCATATTATTGTCTAATTGTTCAGAATGTCTGTTTGTTACAGAGGCAAAGTAATTAAGCACAGCACGTTGCAACAAGGGGGATCATAAAGGCAGAGTTGGCTGCATTACCAACACAGATATCAGCACAGGAAAACATTAAGGAAAGGATGGGGATTGTAATTGGAAATAATTGGATGATCCAGCTCATTTGGCTGACATYAGGACCATTTGAGCAGCCTTTAGCCCTGGATGCTCACGGCTCACCTGTGCTCTTAAAATGGATTTTTCCAARGGAAACTCTGGGGTTTTTGGGAAGGGCTGAGCAGTGCTGTTCCCTGTGAATGGTCAGGGGCTGTGCTTAGGTCACCACCCACAAAAGAGGTCAGACTAAAAGTACATGAAATGCAGAAGATTCTTKTGCAGCCAAATCCAGTAACCCTTGAAATCAATTTCCTTTCCCTGTAAAAGACAAGGACAGAGATATCTCCAGGGAGAGACTGTCCTCAGAAGAGAAATGTTGCTCACACATCTCAAAGAAAGAATTTGTGGCTTCATGTTTTGTTAACATAGCAATTAAGCTGGGGCCTGTTTGGAAGCAAATTTAAAAGCCTAAACAGAACAACTTTATCACTGTCTCTYCGAACCACAAGCACCACAGATATCTCCAGCTCTCAGCAAGTTGTGACTGCACAATTYGCTATTTTTTGTAGGTCACCACTTGGCAAAACCGAAACTTATCACTCAGCAAAAACCAAATTTGCAACTCAGCAACATGGAAACAGCCAAGTCACAACTTCCAAAAATTACTGAGTCGTACAACCTCCAGAAGAGACTATCACTTCCTAAAGATCATCTCACAAAATTGATAGATTAACAYGGAGAGAAACGTACCTGTTAGCAGAAAACCCTTCACAATTCTGAAAAAAATGGAGCTTCATCATTTGCAGACTACTGCTACCAGCCAAAACCCTGGGAAAGATGCAACTAAAATGCAAATTTAATTAAAAGAATTGTACACCCGGGAAATTTAGAGYACTGTGCAAATCTCTTCAGCAATGCAAATAATTGTGTCCCTAATTGACATTTTTAGTCAAAATATAACAAAAGGCCAGTGAGACAACAGCAGGTGTGAAATTACTAGTCTGGGATTAAATCAGGATGATAGCATCAGCTCGGGGAGTACCAGGGGAAAAGGTAAAAATAGGAAGGGAAAAAAGAAAAGGCAAAAGAGAGTTTTCAAACRAGTTCTCTTTAGAGCCYGAACTTGTGCTCCATGGGACGTGCACAAGAACTGCTTGAGGGTCTTTTAGATTCAGAGGAGAGCTTGAGGACGGTTTGGTGGCCAGGTTTGAGGACTGAACCTGGCATCACTTGTTCTACAGCACCAGCTCGTGTGCTCCCAAAGCTGCTGCTCCACTCGGACAGAACACCCTGCCAGCAATGCAGTGGGAGGGATCCCAAATGGGCACCCTGGGGGAATTCAGTGACAGCTGCTGACCCCTCCAAAGTCACTTTATCAACCTGCAGTGCTCTCCTCAAACCACAAGTGCCACTTAACACGAAATAATTCACGCAGTTCCTGAGCAAACTGCCTGCACGGCTGATATTTATAAAATGAACTCTCCCATGTGGGCAGGATTAACAGCCCCACTGGGATCTGCTCACACCCAGCAGCCTCCACAGCCACACAAGGGTTACAGTAAGGTTAAATAAGAGCAGTTACACTGAATGAAATGAATGAAATACTGATTCAAACTCCCTTGCCTGAAATTCTGCCCCAGCCAGGAGAGTGGCAGCCCCGTCCCATGGGAAGCCTGGGGTCAGCAGGCTCCCAGCCTTAGCTTTGGGCTCCATCAAACCTCTCTTACTCCTTGCCACCTTGAAAGGAATCAGAGATGCTGCCTGCAACTGAGACAACACGAATTTCCCTCTGGTCTGGGTGGGGGAAGTTTATCCTGGTCCACTTTAATGATGCTGAAGGCAGGACTGACCCAGAGGAACCTTGACTGCTGAGACCTGCAGTTGGCTGGCAGGCAGAGGAATGAAACAGCTCTTCAGAAGGAGTTTGAATGTCTTCTCAATTTTATTAGTGGCAGGGAGGGTTAGAGAGGGCAAGGCAAGGGGCCAGGAGGCACGGGGGACTCAGGGCAGGGAGCAGTGGCAGAGGAGGTGCTGGAGGTCACAGCAGGGACACCAAGTGCTGCTGCCCACAGCACTGACCACAGATACTGCAACTCTCAGTGCCAGGACCATGGCAACAACAGCTCTGCAACAGCCCCAGGGGGAAAGATCAATGTTCCCTGTAAAATCCGTGTGGGGATCCCCACGGCACCATTCTCTGGGTGTTAGCAGCTATTTACCACTGACCACTGGGTCCAGCAAACTCCCAACCCCTGCATCAGAGCCCTGCTGCTAAAAGAATGGCTCAAGGTCAGGGTTTATACACTGCCCATGCTGTAAACTCAACACAGCCTTGCACAGGTAATTCAAGTTTGTCATGTGTCACAAGCCATGCCACCAAACAAGCGCTGTTTCTGCAGGGGTGCTGGAAATAAAACAAGCTGAAGGTTTTGCTTAGCAGTTTCCTGAGAAATCAGTTCTTCAGACATCCAGAAGACTGACAGGCTACTACATTTGTTGTTCTCCATTTTCTCACTGAAGCATTTGAGACACCACAGCCAGCTCTGGACCTCAGAGCTCAGAGCAGCTGAGTTACCAGCCCTCCTTTCATCCCAGCCAAGACAGAACCACACAGAAACAGTCAAAGCTCTTAGCTTTGCATGAACACTGAAAAAAACCATCTCTTTTCCTGGGCTCTACCTTTGTGGAATGATAGCATGGGATCTTGAGATTGGTAACAACCACTTGGGTCTTCCAGTCCCTCTTCCTGTCACTTGGGGGTTGTTCCCTACTATAATTTTTTGATATCTTGCCTGGAATACCTTTAATCGTGGCAGACACTGAACTACTGCCCCTTGCCCAGGGAAAACATATCACAACACAAGAATTCTCACTGTCAGAAGTTTGGCTGATATTTGAAACTTTTCCTTTTCTTTATTGTTCTCCCTTAACCTTTCTATCTGTAAACAATTCTTCCATCCCCAAAGCTCATATTTCACAGGTATTTCTAAGACTCTTCACTGTATCTCACCACTTAATCACATTCTTTACTCAGATACCACACTGTATGACCTTAATTTTTTCTGTGTAATTTAATTTACTCATACACATAACTATCTTGTTGCTTTTCTCTGAGCTCTTTATCAGGAATCTGTCAATGAGCACGAAGGGAGATATCTGAAATTAAAGGTGTTCTCCACATAACAGCGTCTCATTGGGAGAGTGTGCTAACACATAAAAAGTAATATGAATTCAGAATAATGGGAGTTGYAAGGAATTCATTTTTAATATAAAAGGACAGTGGGCTTTTTATTAGAAGACTGATTKGAAATTTCTTGGACATGAATCAGCTTAGACAAGCTCTTAATTAAGAGAGATTTCTCAGGTTCTGTAGAGAGTCTGTGGTCAAGTCAGACAGATTTAACCACCGTAAAGTGGCCAAAAGCTTTCCACATTTAAAAGGTTTTCTACATTTAAAATGCTGCTTCAAAGCAGAACTACACTCCAATAAGATATGATGTTTAGACCACCTCATCAAAAACACATTTCTATCTTCTAACATTTTTTTAAATTTACTTTGTATGAGTAAATATTGCTTGATGTAGCAGAGAAATAACCCAACCCACTCTCCAGCCAAGGGGATATCTGAATTAATTTCACTGCTCTGAATCAAACAGACCCTCTGCCTGAGCACAAATGTCCAAGAAGCATCTTCACAACCTGTATTATCAGCAGATCTGGGGTGAGGTTTGATGCACAGCAAAAAGGTGCACCTTTTGTAAAAGATAACATCAGGAAATCTGAGCCCAAAAATCTGGAATTGGACACAGTCCCTGAGGAGCTGCTTGGGGCTGGTRGCAGCTGGAGCTSTGTGAACAGTGGCACAGGCAGACATTGTTCCTAAAGCACAAATTAATAGATGGCTTCTCTAAAGAGCCCTTAGTGCTSTTGTTTCCCCAAAAGCTGTTGGAATTAACATAAGATATCAAGACATTTTTGATAACAGCATCAACAAATTCTTCCTGAAGGCCTTTTTCTGTTAGATTCAACCACCACAGGTCATGAATGTTTTCTTAAGAGGAAGTCTGCAATTAGCAGAAATAACCTCAAATCCCCTGTTAATTTTTAGCTGACCAAGGTGCAGAAATTATAACATATGTCTTCAGAAACTAATTGCCAAAAATAGCATGTAAATTGAATATTTAAGAGCATACAGTAAGCCATTGGCAAATACTATGAGCTAATAAACCCTGAAAAGCCAGAAACAGATTATGGTGAGTTCCCCCCTCCCCAAGAAAAATCGCTGAAATCTCTGCTAATAATTCAGCAATGTCTGTTTTGAATCCTGCACTTCTCAAAGAWCAAGGRGTTTGTTTTTTTCCTTCRCTTGAGTTTTTTTCACTCWCTTGACTTCAWCTYGTKTGATGGCCCACACCATCACAGCTACTTTAGCCACATTAGCTCACTCATGCAATGTCACCTCCTGTTAGTACCAGGGAGGTGTAAAAACCCAACATGACGTGATTTAATAGTGCAGGGCCCTGCTGAATGCAATGCAGGCTGTCAGAGCACTGYAGGGCAGGCTTTCAAGGGAAGAAGGAATATCTGCTTGGGAATGTAGCTAGTGAGGACCATGGCTTGAATGCCTCAGTTTATCCTTCAATAGTCCCCAAGAAACCAGACTCTTCATTGCTTATGTGAAATTTTTATGTTTGTCATTCTTCCCATCCTCCATATTTCTTTTCTTGCTCTGAGCAAACCAAACACTTTTATCCCTGCTTTCACCCAGAACCTTTTCACAAGGAATTCCAGGCCCTAGCCTCAGGGTCCAGAGGCTCAAAGAGGCATTTCCATGAGGTGTCTCCTCTAGGGCACTCAACCATCTCTGATGAGGAAKGCTTGTACCACAGGCTGAGTTCTCAAGACAACACCTATTCCTCCCCGCAGCAAACTACACAACAGGAAATGAAACTAAAGCAATCTCCGAGCAGCTCCTCTGCTTCTCCACAGGGTTACCCTCACTCCAATGACACCTCATTTGGAGCAAGGTACTGCTCAAGAAGGGAAATGGCCAGGTCTTGCTGCTTCCTAATTTGAGRCCATATGTTGTACTCATCACCTGTGGAAAGTTTTGTTTATCCCATGGTGAGGAAATGTGCTGGAGTGTAGCCACAGAAGAGGAAGGAAGAGGTTTTAATAAACTGGAGACCCCTCTAAGCTAATCAACRCCTCAAAAATGCTGTCTGTGATGGTAAGTTAACAAGGCGAGTKGGGAAAATAGTTCTGTTAAATGCTGAGTAAAGTCTCTCACATTACTCTTCATACCATGGCCAGTCTGYTCCGAGTAATGAAAACATTTCACAAGACTTTGGGATGAAAAGAACAGCAAACAAATTTCCAACAAAAGTTGAAAGAAAAGAAAACACTGGAAAATGTTCTCGAAAAAAAAGATTGAGAAAAAAGTTTGAATCACAAAGCTTAGCTGTGCATTTGCAGACCTTGTTAAAATCAATCCAAATAAAAAGCAGGAACTCTCATGGGCCTCTTTTGCAGAGGATCCAGGGTGCTGCTCAGCAGGGCTGRTGTGCTCTGCTCCCCATGTCCAATCCCAATGAAGTCACCTGGAAGTGGCCAGGAACAATTAAAACACTCCTTTTAARTACACTTGAGAGCACTGAATCCTTCAGCTTCAGTCTCACCACCTCAAACTCCCAATTTTGACACCGAACCCCTGGCCTATCCAACAAATTGTTCACCCTTTGTGCTGATCTGCAGAATTGTAGACCAGAAATGGGAAAGAAAATTAAACAAGTGCTTGGCTCTGAAATGGGTTTCACTGGTGAAGCATTCAGGAGAAAATGGTAATCAAATGCTTCCTCTATTYTTCACCCAAATTTCACAACCTGTAGAATAAAGGGCAGATAAATTTCTGTGCTGTGGCCCAGGAAAMCTTCTCATTGCCAAAGGGATTTCTAAACATGTGAGAGCCTGAGGAGTTAGCTCCTGCTGAGCAGCCTTTGGTGTGATCAGTATTTTGTACAATGATCAGGCCATGATAACACTGCCTATTTCATGTGGATAACRCTGTAAAAGAGCCAGGGAATGTTTGCTGGAATGGGAACATAACTCTTGAGACAGCTCGTGGAGTTGGAAGTTACACACTCTTCTTCAGAGAAAACAAGTCAAAAGCAATTTGTCTGAGGAGATATTGATTAGACCAAGAGAGAAGGAAGTTGGGTAACTGAGGAGTAGGGGCAAGAAGTTAGCACGGGAGGAGAGGCCTCCCAATGCAAGAAGTGAAAGGTAATTTATCATCTATGGAACGGGGGGAGATCAGCAGAGTGAAGGAGAGAACTCGTAACTGATGGGGGTTTGCCTCCCTCCCTTGCAGCTAATTTGGCTTTTATGCAAAAGTTTCATTCTGTCACGTCACAGTGTTCATCTTCTTGCCAGCCACAACTAACAGGTTCATCTKTATATAACAAACAAACAGAAGATAGAAGTAGTTACCACTCCAGCTAATGACAGCAGCCTGACTGGTGCCTACTCCCACCACGCAGTTTAGTGGTGTGGGTTTAAATTAAATAGTTCCTGGGGTTTAAATTAAACAGTTCTCACAGCACTGATGGAGGTGATACCAGCTGAAATGCTGCTTTTTTAGGTCTTTTCTATTCTCATTTCATAACCCAGTTCCTGAGATCAGATGTTACCTGGTGATCTGTCTTAATACAAAAACCAAATAGACTTAGAATGTTTTTATGAGAATGAATTAGAAGCAAATAAAATTTTAAATAACTAACATCAGCTGTGACTCTTCCCTGATCTGTTCAAAACAGAGAGGGAGTTTTTAGAAGGACACGTAGGSATGGAACAAATGGTTCAACCTGGCAGAGAGCAGGTTTAGATAAGATAGGAGAAGGAAATTCTTTACTGTCAGGATGGTGAGGTCCTGGCACAGGTTCCCAGAAAAGCTGGGCATGACACATCACTGAAAAAGTTCAGGGCCAGGCTGGATGGGGTTCTGAGCAACCTGGGCTAGTGGAAGGTGTTCCTAACCAAGGCAGGGGGTTAGAATGAGATGATTTTTAAGTCCTTTCCATTCCAAACCACTCTATGATAATATTAACTTCACCTAAATGATGCTAAATGTTATTTTTTCCAGTATAGCACCCCACAGCCCCCCATTTAGGAAAGAAAAAGGGTTTTCAGTGGCTCAAATGTACAGCAGAGATCCCTTTTCTGCCCTAGCTGGCACTTGTGTGCGTCTCATATTCCTTTTTAGGTGAAATTTTGGGTTCTGGCAGTCACAGCAGTGTTTGAGGCAACTGCTGCCCCAGGGTTTTGCGATGCAGGTATTTCCAAGACTTCTGCAAACTGCAGGCTGCACCAAGAAACCYTGAGACTGCAGTGTGCTGCCTCATGAAACAATATGAATTTGAAATAAGAAGTACTCCATAGTGAATGGGTCAAAGTGGGACAATTTGAGAGCTTGCACACCATTAARTTACAGAAATACCTACCAATGTCTCCTTTATCTACAAAGATCACAACTTGCTATGGTTTCCAACAGTAGTCATCTTACAAGATTAATTTTAAAAAATAAATCATATATCAAAACGCCCTCTACATTTTTCTGGCTACTCCAAAGTTCCCATGTTAATATCTCAACAATGACAATGTCACAAGTGGATAAGATTTCTGAAAACAAACAGAGATTTTGGGTGTCTGACAGGAATCTCTGAGACAGGTGAATGGCTTTTATGTGATGCAGTTCCTTCCTCTCTGCAATTTGAGTCTATTAAGCAAAAACATCTCGGGTCACCAATCGCCCTTCAAAATTCAGGCAGCTCATCACCACAACATGTGTGTCCGTGAAAGAGGCAGAGCTTTAGCACCAAAAATATGCAAATAGGCCCAATAAATTTGGTCCTAGGATTTGTTTTTTAAAGTCAGAAAACCATTACTGCCAGCCATTTTGCTGGGGCTATAAGAAAGAGAATGATCATTTTCCCTTGTAATGGTTCTGACATAAAGTGTGTATCAAAAACTGCATACGCTTCATATCCATCCAGCTGTGCTGAGCAATAAACATGATAATTATGCAGATAAGGCTTAAATAAATTCCTAYACCTAAGGGCAGCTGAATGCTTTTTTAAGCAAAACAATAATTAACCCTCCATAGGGCTGAATGAGCACAGACCTTTGYTCCTTCCCAAGGTGGGAAACCTGAATGTTGGCCCCTACCAGGCATCTGTCATAGATTTAGGGTTCTGCAGGTCAGGGTCAGGGTTCTGCAGAGGAAACAGCTCCAGGGCTGTTCCTTGTGAGCTTCCAAAAAAAAGTCAAGAACAACAATATCTATTGTGTCTATACCTTGATGCTGGAATTTGAGGTGAGTTTCAGACTAACGTCACAGGAGTTGCAGGTGAAGGGAGAGAAGAGCATAAAGCACCAGTGGAACATCACTGAAAGACAAGAGGAGGCCTGAGCTCGGCAGTGAGTGAATCTCTTGCAGTAAACTGGGAAGGTCAAGGGCTCCCAAGCACAGCCAAGCAGCTGAAGTGCAATGAATTTCCACACCTTGGGGATCTGCAGGAACTGCTCACATGCACGAGCTGAGCTCACAACAAAGGTGTTTATTTTAACCTCTTTTATTAGGCTGAGACTAAGGTGTTTTTGCTTTGGATATGTGATAAACCAAGCCTCTCCACAAACTGCTGCTGCTTGAAGAAGCCTGAGATCCATGCTGGCAGCAGCTTTGGGTTTACAGGACAAGCAAGGCCAGCTCCCCWTCTTGCATGGCCAGTCAGCTGCATGCTGCAATGCCTTTGTGGCTGTTCTCACCACTGTGTGTGACTACTTCAGTCATAAAATCCCTCAATASAGAGATTCCATGGTCACACAGATGTTATTTTACAAACCGAGTGCTGAACTAAATGGTTTGCCACACTGTTCCACAGCAAATGATAATAAATCCTACATGCATATRCCTGCCCTCCTTTCTTCATTCTTCTTGGTCAATTTTTTGAACTAAGATTGAATGTCAAAAGGAGTCCAAAATCTTCTCAATCCTCAAAGCTTCTGGCTTTAAAGCCAGCATCAGTAACATGGAAATTGTCAAAGTGGTTTTTGTGCACCGGAGTTCTAACACAGCACCTGTCAGCCATGGCAGAATGRTGGAGAAAASGTGTAAATTGACCCTTCCATGGTGWTGAACTGGGAGGAGTTACCAGCCTYRGACTTTTCTGCATYRCYGTGATTACCAGACACTGCATTTTCCTTCCATAATGCTTCCTAATGGCTTTTGGAAGTCACCCAAACTTTTATCCCCACCAAATCACATGGTAACAAACTCCACAGTTCCGTTATGCACGATGTGGAAATAATGCTTCTTCCGAGTTTTCAACCTGCTGTGAGATTCAGACGCTCCCCAGCTCCCTCATTGTGAAAAGCAGTGAATAATCACCCTTCTGCATTGCTTCTCCACTCACAGCCCTACAGCTGCCTGCTGCAGCCCTGTCCCACCACAGCTCTGCCTGGAGGGACAGCGCTGGTGACAAGTGACAGATGGCAGGAGCTCTGAGCTGGGTCCGCTCTTGAATCGCTGAGAACACAGAGATGTGGCTCACGTTTAACAAAACTCTGTGATCAGCCCTGCGGGAGGCATGAGAACTAAGGACTTCTCTCTGCTCTAAAGAAAAAGAAAAAAGAAAAGAAGAAGACAAAGAAAAAGAAAAAAGAAAAGAAGAAGAAGAAGAAAAGAAAAAAAACAAGAGCCAGACCTGGATCTGGCCACTGGGGACACCTATGAACTTCATCAGAAGCAGAGCTGAGATATCTCTATGAACTCTTCAAGAAAGATCATACAGTGGGCCCAGGACCCCTTCCAGGAGGAAGAGGAAAGACTGGATAGAAAAATAASTCCAGGCAGAAGAACTGAGGTTAGAGAACACAATGTCAAGTCATTTCCTGCTSCATTGGGATCTACCAAAACTGCCCAGTCCTGGCAACTAGTGCATTGGGTTTATCTCCCCACCTGGAAACTGTTAAATTTTATAAATCAGAAGCTTAACTAAAGGCCAGAAATTCCCATTTTCTTCTGTAGACTCACTGGTTTCATACATTTTTTCTTTGGGTTTCAATCCTCTGCCACASAGCCACCCTTACCCTCCCACTGCCCCACATGATCTCATGGCACTCACACTGAGAATTTGCAGCCAAAACACATTACTTTGCAGTTTTCTGCATTAAGTTACCCCTGTCCTCATTTCTCTGGACTCAGGCCATCCTCCAGTTGCCCCCAACAGCTTTGAGTCATRTGCTCCCACCATCTGACCCCCTGGACTCCTCTCCTCCACCAGAGAGGCAAGTTAAACCTGAAGCCAAGYGGAGTTGAACTGCAGCCCTTCCAAAGGGCTCACACTGCCCAGCAACAGATGGTGGAGTGCAACTTCTAACCAGCAGGAAAATKATGTTTTCCTCTCACCAACTGAAATATCAATAAAAAACTGACTGTATTCTCCAAATTCAGTCTGAAAGCTGATTCCATTTCTCAGCTCAGAGCTTCAGCCTTTATAATGCCACAGAGCAGCTRAAGTCTAAGTAATACCACTCAGTTTCTCTTTTGGTGCCTGAGAAGGATTAGTGWGGGCCATGCCAGGTGACTTCACAGYGTGTACAAAACTCCTGCTTAGGGAAGGAAGTGTTACTGTTTGTTCTCTTCAGAGCAATAATAATGAAACCCCTGTTGCAACAGGAGGAATAAAAACTTTTACTAGTAATGCAAAGAACTAAGTTCTCAGTAAGGAAATAAAATCTGCTCTGGGAATGTTGTCTTTGTGGAGGTTAATCCGAAAGTTTTTACTTCTAGTCAAGATCCTTCCTACATTTTCAGAAAATCACAGAGGGGTTTGGATTGGAAAGGGAACCTTACAGATCATCTAATTCCAAYCCCTTTCCATGGGCAGGGATGCCACTCACTATYCCAGGKTGCTCCAARMCCCATCCAACCTGGACTTGAACACTTCCAGGGATGGGGCAACTTCTCTGGGCAACCTCTGCMAGGGYCTCRCCACCCTCACAGTAAAGAATTTTGTCCTAACATCTCATCTAAATATTCCTTCTTTTAGTCTAAAATTGTTYCCCCTTGTCCTATCACTATCCAGCTGTGCAAAAAGTCACTGTCCCTCTYTTCTTCCAAGCCCTCTTGGACCACCCTCATCCCACTCTCTGCAAATGGCAGGCAGGTACCATCCAAACCAGGTCATTATTGCTGCTTGCTGCACATAAGGCACGTTATAAAATATTAAATAACATTACAATTTACAAACAACATTACAGCCTTTGTAACTGATGGTAGGAGCTGGTTTTGTGCGAGGCCAGCGTTTTTCAGGGCTGGCTTTTGGTCAGCATTCACAATTCCTCCTATATTCCAGCCACTTCCAGAACAGTTTTGGGAGTCCCCTGGTACTGTGGGACCAGTAAAATAAAAATAAAAATAACTTCTGCTTTCTAAAGTACAARCCAGGAGCTACTGTAACTGAGCAACAGGACCAAGTACCAACAGCACWAAAGAATCCCCCAAGACCCACCTGCTCCCTTGCTGCTCTTATTTATTTGCCAAAAGTTTGTTATTTACTGATAAGCAAAGCAAACGGCGTATTACCCAGACACGTATGTCCCACATTTACCCACCAAATTTGTTGTTGACAAAGAAGTTCATAAGCAAACAAGAAATTAATAAAGCCCTGTATACACAAGTGAAAGCTGATAGGATCAGTAATATCGTCTGTCAGGCAAGTTAATATAACCAACTTGCTAATTGCATGGGAAGTACTGAGAAGTGCAAAGAAGCCATTTGCTTTGAAGGAACTTAATTCCCTATAATCAAATTTGAGCGTGGCTCTACCAGTTTAAACATTTCCTTTATAAGTGGCAACTCTAGAAACATATGACCTGCTTTCTTCTGATCATTTGACCTGCAAAAATGTAACATAAGATGGCTCGTTCAGGGCTGCATGTAAAATCCTGAAAAAAAATCAATGATAACTAGGAGAAAAAGACAGAGCTTTTTGCACACCAAATCTTTTTCTTCTACATTAATTAGTAATTATGCCTTGGATTTTTTTTCAAGCGAGCTATTTCTCCTGCTGACTCTTGCATTTTAGGCTATGGGAAACTGCATCTTCATTCTCAGGGGCAACATTGYTAAAAAATATGAACCCAGAGATAGAATTCTTAAATGAGGTTTTATTTTTTCTGATTTCTAAATGCGAAACACTATAAGCTTACAGTCCAAAAAAAAGTTTAAAACATCTTACAGACAGTAAAGCACAGAATTTGAAGTTGAGTTTTTGGCTCYTTCTTTTCTTTCCTTTTTCTTTAAACTTCCCCTTAAAAAATGCCAATCTTGTACACAATTCCACTTACCAACCAAAAGGCCATRGAAGGCTGAAAAAGCAATCAAAGCTTCGGTAAGTGATAAATTGTCTTTTACACTGGTAATTAGGCTGGAGACAGCACTGACTTATTTCTCAAAAGACCACAAAAATGGTCATTAAATGGTTTCTGTAGAAAAGGCTTCTGCTGAGGAAGTAGAAGGCGCTTCCTCCTTGTGTTCCTCTAACAAATCTGCCCCTCCATGTGCTGTAGTGATGCATGATGCTGGTTATGGTCCTGGCACACRTTTTTCAGAGCATTTTTAAAGGCTGACCCCCTTGCCAGCTCTGGGCTGCCCCGTTTGGATGGCATCAGCACAGAAAGGGCTCTGGGAGCCAGAGCTACAGATTCCACCAGCATGTGGGGCACAAACCCAATGGTTTTGGCTGCCAGCCTGCCCTTCTTGCTCTGAATATCCCAAATCAGGGGAGAGATTGATTAGAGCAGCCCAGAGGCACCTAGATCAGTGCACAACCTCGGGAGCAGACACCATCCCCTTCCCRTCTGGGTCTYGGGCTCAGGAATACTAAAGAATCTSTCTCRGGGCTGSAAATCAAATCAATCTTGCATGCGCTTGGTGATGTCGCCTTTCAGAGACGTTTTGCTTCATTGGGTAACTCACAATAACTCTACATGAGGTTTCTCTGGTCTCACAGGAGCTCRGTGAAGTCTGTGGCACATTCAATCTCCTGCTGAAGCCAAACACGACGGGCAGTGCTGTGTCTGTGCACTGTCACAGCACAGGAGCAGAAACCTTTTAAGATCAGCTCCTGCACAATGAGCACTGCAAGGTACGACGGGCTCTTTTATCTCCAGCCTAACAGGCATCTTTMTCTGAGCTGAGCTGACAGTGGTCTCCAGGCAGGCATTTAGMAAAAGCTCACCATTGYCTTTCAGTCATTCACTCTGTTTTGGCATGAGCATGTCCAGCTGCTTCTGGAAGGGAGAAGGAAGAGGAAGCAGCAGCCRTGGCTCAGCTTTCTCCCTGGGGAAGCCTCTGGTGCCCCTGATCAGTTTGAGTTCTTTCCACTTGCTATCAGCAGTATCATGCAGGTTCCCTTGCTACTGAGCTGATGCCCTCATTAGTAAAGTAGATGATGTGTGGAAATGA
This sequence comes from Malurus melanocephalus, assembly GCF_030028575.1. Lineage (NCBI taxonomy): Eukaryota > Metazoa > Chordata > Aves > Passeriformes > Maluridae > Malurus > Malurus melanocephalus. The sequence goes on from NW_026623631.1 coordinate 480,700, forward strand.
GCTGCAGCCTTATGAGTTCCTTCTTTGTCCTGATTTTCACCAGCAGCAACCCTTGCTAATCTCTACAAACAGCAATCTCCACACCCTTCAGAGAGAGGGAGTGATACAGCAGCCAAATTCACAGCAAGACAGCTTTCCTCAGGCTTTTCCATGCATGGCTTCATGTTCTTTCAGTGCTGAAGTTACCCTTTCTGAGAAGCAGCAGCCCTTGTTTGGAGTGACCAGAGTGGTGGAGACTCTGAAACAATCCTGCCTCTATGAGCTGTTGTTATCCTGCCTGTAAAACAGCCCCCTGGACACCTCAGGAGGGCTCACATAATGCTGGGTAGGCAAAGGTAAGTCATTTGACCTCTCAAAAGAGGTTAAAATCTCCAAGTTTAAAAACCCAACCCAGCTCAGGGTGTTAAATGCACAGCCTGTGGCTGCACTGCAAAGGTGAGCAGCAGGCACGCATCTTCTACCACAAGTCTACTAACAGAGAAAACTGGTCTTTAATAATTAAAACATGTAAACATGCATCATGGTCCCACTGGTTCATGACCAGAAAACACAAATTACCCACTTCTATGACCAATCTTTAATTTAAATTCCCTGTGCACACAGATTATGTTGCAGTTTCCATGTTCTAGTTTTGCTTTTCTTTACCTCTCCTGAATAGGACACCTTAATAACATTCAGAATAAAGGACCTTAAACCTCCAGCAGAGAAGACACCTTTATCTTGCCTTAATTTGTTCTGCTTGTATCAGAATGGCATTTTTAAGATTAAGATGAAGAGATATAAATGTAATCTCTCAGGAGTTAAACCAAGCTACCTGTGGGCCTGATGTTCTTATGGTTTGCCTGAGGAAAACAAATCTTTCATCYTTATCTATGTATTTCTTTGCTAATTAAAATGCATGGACTACTTTAAACACTATTTACCCAAGGGGCCTTCAACAGTGCTCTTTCACCATTAAAAAAAAATAAAATTAAAAAAGAACATACCAGCAGTGGAAGGTTTTAAAAATGCCACGTACAAAAGCCACTCATTAATATTCCTGAAGAGTACCATTATCAAAGCAGGATATTAACACTACAGGTCTGGCTATACAAAACAATTGCCAATCTAAACACARGGCAACAAGTGAAATCAGAAGCAGTCAGAGATAGACACGGGGAACGTTCTCAGATCTTGTCAGCTGCTGCCGAGAGCTGAGCAATTCAATGTCACCATTTGCATTTTTCCCCAGGTATTCCCAACACGGCGCAGAAAACCCTGCAGCAGCCAGAGAAAATTATCCAGAGCAAATTGGGAAGGTTTGCAGTGCTGCTAGCAATGATTCTGTTATATTCCAAATTCAATTAGAAAGGGAGGCTGCTAAAACARCAGCACCTTGCTGATGAGGCAAATCTTTCCAAGGCTGAAGGATAAAGCAGTATTTCTGAAGGCTGTTCATGAAAGAGATTCATGAACATTACAAAGCTTTACGACAACAAACCCAAGTACAACAAGTTCTCCTAAAATCCTTTGCTTCTCCTTGCCTCAAATCAGCCCAGAAACATTAATTATGGGTGTGGACCTGCAATTACAAACAAATGAGTGATCAGATCTCTGTGATTTTCTGCTTATCAGYCAGCCTGCCTTCATGGCATTTCAAGATAATGCATTTCACTCTGTGKTTGCAATAGATTAGGGCCACGCATGTGGTCAGTTCGTCAGCACAGCCACGAGCAGGAAATTATGAAGGACTGGAGCTCACACGCTTGGAATATCAGCGACTCTGAAGAAAGGTGAGTGCCATGAAAAAGTCAGCTTTTGTCACTGGTTGCCCTTGATTATTCTTACTTTTTCCCCTGTACCTGTTTTACTGATGGGACAACAGGTTACTCAATCAAGGCTACACAGTGTTTCAGCAGACAGCAGAGACTGGAAAGCTCATTCCTGCTATTTCCTCCTGGACTTTTCCCTATGAACAGACACACTCCCACTTCTTTTGGCAGACAGCATTTTTAGCAGACTTGCTTTGCAGTCGACCAATTAGGAACTCTTCTGTTTGAGCCACCTTCAGAGATGGATGAGACCAAAAATAAAATGATGGCTAATTCTGAAGGGTCTATATTTAAGTGAGAAGAACATAGCATAATCATTTCTGAAGATGAGATCCCTCTGGGATGAATACCCACTACAAGTGTGACTCTAAAATTAGTGATATCATCCTCATTATGATAAATCATTCTTTTTACATCACTGTGCCTGGAACTCACACACCCTTTAGGAAAAGGTTCTTCTGTCCCCAGAGGGTGCTGGCACTGCCCAGGTTCCCCAGGAATGGTCACGGCCCCGAGGCTGCTGGAGCTCCAGGAGCGTTTGGACAGCGTTCTCTGGCACAGGGTGGGATTGTTGGGGTGTCTGTGCAGGGCCAGGAGTTGGACTGRATGATCCTTGTGGGCTCCTTCCAACTCAGGATATTCTATCATTCTCTCATACACTAAATAAATCCATCTCAGAAAGACAAGTCCTGATCCCAGACCTTCTGTTCAAGGGTGCTGAACAAACTGAGGGAATATGTCCATATTTCAGCACCTTACTTCTGTCCTGTGTCATGTTCTCCCTCTGGAAGGAAAAGCAACCTTGGACCACCTTGGGATCCTGGAAATCTGAAAGGAAACCAACCAGCAACCAGAACTTTCCGCCTAGACASGGGGAACGTGAAAATGCTGGAATCAAAATCATCCTATGTGCAAGCAACGGGAGAGCAGAGATCTGAGAGGAGCTGACTTCCAAACGCTGGAATCCATTTCAGCAGCCAGAATTAACTGACAGCATAAATGCAACCACTTCAACTGTTTACCGAGTGACTGGTGCATACAAATCAAGGATGCTCAGTGTCTAAATGCTAATGTCTTCATAGACTATGCAAGCACAAATTTGCACCCAYGACAAGTGGAAGCCACTTCCCTTAAACCTTAACGAACGTGACTGAGAGAAAGGAAAATGAGAAAGGCAACATGAATATTTCAGGGTGTGCCTTCTGAAAGCGTTGGTGCAGCTGCACAGCTCCAATTAAATCCAGTGGGAAACTCAYATCTAAAAACCTGAGCAATGCTTTGAAAAGTCCAAGGGTTTGGTGTCAGAGGGTGACTCTCAGAGTCAACTGCTTTCATTCAGCAGAAGCCTTCATAGAAGAAGGAAACACAGTTTCTCCTCTTAGAGGCAGAGGAGGCTGAAGAGAGCAAGAAGGGAAGGAAGAAATTCAGATATCGGCATAAATTTTGTCCGGCACAGTATCTAAAGAATCACTCTGACACTAYTTGTAATGGAAATGATACAAAGAGGTCAGGCTTTGGCTTTTCCATTACCCATCATCACAGACGATTCAGAAGCAATTTCCATTTTCTTTGATCCAGTAAAGCCCAATCGGATGAGGTAGCTCCTGGATAAAAGGATCAACCACTGATCCAATTCTAATCAGCACAGTGATAATTCTCTTACCTCCAGCAGRATTAATCTGATTGTTTGAATAAACAATTTGGTTCATCTTTTGGAAGCTCTYAGAGAGCCCAGATGTCTCTGGACATGTGTCAGTGCTTTCCTGTTGAGCAGGGTGTGCTTTTTAAGATGTTCTCGTGGTTATCTCCTTTCCCTGGGCTTTGGTTCCCATCCCAGCCTGTGCTTGRAGCACCCCATTGTATTTTGGGATAAAATTAGACTGGAAGATACAGTCCAGGAGCTCACCTACTGCCCCCCAGCAAACCAATTATGCTACAGCTTTCTGAAATAAACCCTCTGAATGTGTCTTGAGTGGGACCTGAACCTGCAGCACCATTTTGCTCTAGAGCTGTGTCCCCGCTGAGATTAGTGCTCATTTATATGGACAGAGCCTTCATGACCTCTTGAGCATGGTCACACTGTGTCCATAGTCACAAAAAGGTTACATTAAAAAGCGTTGCAGATGCTGGAAAATCATCTTTCTTTTKTGTATGACAAGTTGTAGTCTACTAATGACTGTGTTGATTTGCAAAATTCCAATTATAAAGGACCATTTAGACTAAACTGTTTCTAGCAGAAATCACAAAAACTGCCATGTTCCACTCAGAAGTGATAAGTGACAATTTTTTGTCTCAATATTTTTGCTCTGAAGATGTTTTCCCTTTCCATAATTTTCAGTAATTTATGTTATTTCATGACATGTCTGTGGCATCGCATCTACATATCATTACTTCAAGTTGTCATGTCACATTCCACAAGACTGCTGCTGCCATGCCAAATCATCACAGAGCAGAGCACTTGCTTTTCTTTATCATTAAGGGCAGCTGTTACTCTGTACAAATTGAAACATCAATATACTGCAGAAAGGTTCCAGGCTGCTGCAAACAGTTGCTCCTGAAATTAGTACACCAAACGCTTATCTTTTTTTTTTTTTTCCCCTTGTTCAAAGTGTTAACCTGCATCACTTCAACACAAACAGGAGGCATTTTGTTCAAAGAAACAAAGTGGAGGGGGCTCACATCTCCATAGTCTGGTTTTGAATGCCTAAACAGAGAAAAAGAATGTGAGAGAAGGTCATATTTTTAGATACCTTTTGTACCTAACAGTGCATGCAGAGATCACAGAAATATCAATTGTAGTCATAGAGGAAGCCTTTGACATATCTGGAAATTTAAGCTTGCATCATTTGCATCCCACTGCAGTGCTCTAACCATAAACCATTCATCCTGGCACAGCAATGAGTTAGATGAAGATAAAAGAGGAAAAGGGAGAAGTCAGTAAGATTACACACACCAGGGTAATTGTTTATATTTCAATTTTTCCCTGTCAATTGCTCAAGTGGAGTTGAATAAAATAGGATTCAGAAAATAAATCTCTTCTTAGATATCGTCAAAAGGGTCATAAATTCCAATTCCCTTGGAAATCTCAGTCTMAGGGCCTTAATTCAGCTCTAGGAGAATTGCAGATGCGAAACATTGTAGATTAGCCCCGGTTCAACTTTTGAGTGAATAAAGATGTCAGAAGAGATCAAGTACATTATGTCGTGCAGCAGAGGCAAGACAAGGGTTGAGTCACCGTGCAAAATCAGCAGCACAGGGACCTCGTGAGCAGAAGTCCCATTTGACAGGGACATGCTCCAGTGTGCACACAACTTCTTCTGGACTGTTAGAGGCTTCAGAGCGACTGCAGGATGGAGGAAAARCTGTAATACCCTCCAAAAACACCTCATTCAAAAGCAAAGCAACAGCAGCACCCACAACTGGAAGACAAGTCTTACAAAAGCTACAAACAGAAAAAAAAAATGAGGAAAAAAATTGAAGTTGCTTTTGTTTGCAGGAGCTAACGGGCCTAGCTTAAGTTAACGTTTGCTCTTACTTTTCCACGCCAAAGATATGCAAAGAATGGAGGATGGGGGAAATCAATTTTATGGCCACAGTCTCCTTCCAACAGCTTCTCAAAAGAAGTCAAATTTAGTTTTACTTTAAGTGCTCTGCAGTACTTGGATCACAAGTTCACAAGGGCACGGAAGTAGTTTGCATATAAAATAAACAAGCAAATAAAGCAGAGGGAAACTCATGAAGAGAGAAATTTGGGAAAGCAAAAASAAAGGCAGAGTGATCAAATGGTGGAAAAGTGTCTTCCACAAAGAGCTTCAACTCTCTCTTTTTCTTCTCCCTTTCCAAGTTCAAAACACGGGCCAAACATCATCAGAGCAACAGACACTAAATCATCATAAAACATTCCTTTTGATTACTGGCAGGGGGGAAAAGGGAGCTGCAGCTTTCCTCCACAGACAGGATCTAAACCCAGCCCTCGAAGGAGCAGGGGCACAGAGCAGGTGCTGCTCCCCATCAGGGCTGTGGTGCCAGATCTCCTCTGCCCAGAGCCTGGGACATCCCAGTGACACCCAGYCATTCTCCAGTGGGGACACATGCCAACCTGTTTGATCCCAAAAGCCACTGGGAAATATTTTAGAAACATTATCAGGAGCTTCCTCTACTAGCAGAGAAATTCAGAAGCTACACAGTCTGGGTAGCAAGACAACCTTGCTACCTTGCTTCAGCTTTTTTTTTTTTTTTTAGTATTGGATTAGAAAAACACTGATTAAAAGTCAGTCTTACACGTCAGTTTAAGGTAACCTTCTTTTGCACTCTCCCTCTCAGCAGACAGCCACACTACCTTTGAAGATAACCATTCATGCATAAAATTACTAATAGAGACCATCTATCTGACAAATGTCTGTTCCTTAATAATTTATATCACTTGATCTATTTTCAAAGGTTAGTCTTACATTTAAAATTACAGTTCTGAATAGGTCAGCCTGTTACTTAAAGATAAATTRCTCCACCTCTTCATGTTACAGTGTTGTGTTTTGATAATGACAGGCTTTTTATTCCCATGCTTTCCTTTTCCTTCTCAGAATCACAGCAAAGCACCAGCACAGCCCACCTTGCCCACACCTCCCTGTAGCCCCATTTTGATCCTTTTTGACTAAGGCAGTCTGAACATCAACTCACAATCCTTTACCTGCTTTTAGCAAAGACTTAGGAAAGACTYAGCACTCCAGGATGAAAAGATGAATCAATGATGCGTGATAGGACTGAGCTCAGTCCTGCTGTGYGTGAGCTAAAATGCGGTGTAGCCAATGCTATTACATTCATAGTAATTAAAGGATAATTTCTGCTCTCCTCTAGATAGATAAAGCAATAAAATGACAATGTTTAAAGAGGAAATGCCAGTGTAATGTTCATGCATTAAACAACTACCCAGGAGATATGCATTGTAAATATACTTATAACAGAGAAGTTCCTACTGTTTTATATAAGGAAGCATTTTGTGGTGGTAATTTCATGCCACTGAGTAATCTGGAAAGTTACTGGACCACAGACAACTCACTTTTTCCTTTTTTTGAACACATGGCACTGGTATTTTTCTATGAWTGTGAAGAACTGTCAGGTTGTAACAGTTTGTCACATATCTTATTACAAATACATTCTTGAACTACCGAGGGTGAAAMGCTCTTCTCAGGCAGCCCAGACATCTGCACACCAGATCCGTGCACCCGTCTGTTAGCTCRGCAGTGGCAGGAGGGAGGGAAAAAGCAAAGTTTGGACATTCTGAGCTGGCTGCAGGAGCAGTGTCCAGCAGCACGAGTGCCAGGACAGCAGTGACATCCCTCCAGCACAGAGCTGCTCTCCAGTCTGACATGGTCTGAGACAGAACAGAGTCCCATCCTGCACAGACACCATCTGGACAGGGAAATTGAGATGGAAAACCGTCGTCCTGGGGAGCTGCTGGGTCTGGTGCAGCATTCCTGCAGGGTTTCTCCAGGTTGTGCTCCCAATGCAATAGCTCAAGCGGAATAACTGGCCTTTGCTTTGCAGAAAAAAMCAAAYGAGAATCTGCATGGGCCCTTGGAAACAGACCCAGAGATCTGAAAGGCTGCAAAACTTGGTATATCCCATTGCCAGCTCTTCCATTTATCAGCAGAGCCTCTGTTTACTGTCAGGGGATCTACCCCAATRTAGGGGGTCAGGAGAGGCTGTGGGAAGCTGCAATCCACAGGGCAGGACTGCACCAGTGCAGGAGATGCTTTCACTCCATCGGCAAATGTGAATTGTCATTTTCAGTCCATCCATTATTATTCCCTTGTACATGGTTGAGACATCTAATTCTTCCAGGGCTTGTAAAGCATGAAAAACCCCTATATCTTTACCACAATTTAAAACATTTAAAAGGTTTTAAATTATATGGGTTACCCCAGATCACCTTCCCCAGGAGGAAAGTAATTCAGAATGCCTTGAGTACACCACCTTTTCAGCAAACTGTGACCAGTGTGTTCCTATTTCTTRYTTCAGAGTGCAGTCCTGTTCTTGTMATGGAAGGATATAGTAGCTGCAGTCAGAAACAACATCAGAACCCCCAAAAAAATAAAAAAATCTCACCCCAAAAACGATTTGATTATACAACGAGCAGCATGTCTGTAAACCTACACAGACAGGGCAGCCCTGATTCCACCCCATGCTCTTCTTTTTGCTAATCTATTTTAACAAGAGCTGGACAAACAAAGCCTGATGCCTGCAATCCTCCAAGCCCAGGTGGAGTGTCATTTTTCAGGCAGCAATCCCACATTTCCTGTATCCAGAGCCCRTTCTGATTCTCCCAGCTTGAGGCCCTGCTGGCCTTTCCTTCGCCACGACTCTTGCTGTGTGATTATCTGCATTTGCTCACTTGCTCTGTGATCATCCAGGGGCCACCCTGTAGGATCTTTGYTGCTTTGACATGCACCAAATCCCATCAGTTCCAGAGCTGGGGCTGGCAGGGMAGGCTCTCATTCCTTAGTCACCCTCTCAAATGCCAAGGCACCRGGTTGCCAGCGCTCTCTGATTGCACCCAGAGCCAATTACATCAGCCTTCTGCCAACCTGGGGCTTATCTGCTCCCAGGAATTAATTCCTGTTTTGCTGCAATGCACAACCAAAGTTTCAAGCTCCTTGGCCAATTTATTACAATTARTCTTTCTGCAGTGCATTTGGTCTTCTTTATAATTATCCCRCAGAGGCTGTGGATCTGAGAATTGCTCTGTGCAYTCCTCTGCTTCCCCAGTTCCCACACCTGCAGAGGTAAATCTGAAGTCCAGAGGGGCACAGCCAGGACTTTACACACAGAAATCGGCCACCTTAATTACTGCTATCGTTAAATTTGGGGTAGGCTGCCTCAGGGCTGCGAGTTAAGGATTTGTAAGAACCATGCTTCCATTAGTTCCCAGGTTAGAAATCYCTTCTTCTGCAGAAGACAAAAGACTGAATGGATTCTGAGGGGGTTCTCAGCTGGCCCTCCCTGGTAGACAGCAAGGCAGCTGCCCTGAARACAGGACTGAGAAATCTGCTTTCCTTGAAGTTTCACCARAWGATGATGGGCTGAACCATGAGAAATCCTGATGCTGACCCAATTTTACCCAGAAGAAAATTTCATAGCCTCTGGTACAGAAGCATTATTTGCCTACATTACTTAAGTCAAGATTTTTAAAGTACCTAAAATTCTCCGAGGGACTTCCAAGCATTAAATTTATTTATGCATAAGTTACACATATGCAGGGTATTTTGGCTGTACCTGTTTCCCTTCTTGATCCTCTTCTCAATCTGAAAACAAACCTCTCAGTTACTAGGTTCCCAAAAAAGTTACATGGAAAGCTCACCAAGAATAAGAGTTATTTCCCCTGGGGCATTTGAAGTGGCATATTTCCCCTACACTATTAGTTGATGGTAACCCCAAACCTTTTCACAGAGAGCAGCATGACCATGCCAGGTGCTCCTCAAAGCCCTCAAAMAATCACCAGAGTGAATCATRCMTGTTRCTTTTATTTCCTGGAACATTTCTCTTCATGGCTGCACGTCACATTCGTGCTGTTGGGGAAAGGACCGTGCTCACATTTGGGATCTGTTTGTTCCTCTGAGGATCTTTTTGATGCAACTCTCTCAGCCATTTCACCTTCAGCTGCCCCCCCTTTCCACAGATGACCAGTCATCCAAARCACCAGAGAGATTTTAAGCCTCCTTGATCTAAGAGAAGAGGATGAAAAAGGACATGATGCAGGCAAATGTCACATTTGTGTCACTGCCTGRAACGTTGCTGCCAGGATCCATTATTCAGTACCTAACAGACCTGCTGATGTAACCCTGAGCTGAACCMTCCTCAAAAGATCAGCCATCCGTGCCTTCCCCACAGCAGGGGGAAAGATTTGCTGCCACAGCYCTGGGGTCAGGGAGAGGAGTGCCCACCCCTGTGTGCCTCAAAGCCCATGGAAACGCTTTAGACTACAACACGTCCACCTTTTGCATCTTGGAGGATTTTCTGCTGTGATTCCATATCTGTATCTGGATAGATAAGGGAGTCCTGACTCCAGGCACTGAAATTAAGTTGSCCTCCTACTCTGCTTGGGAGTTTATGCCAATGAACAGAATTAGAATATTAGAATATTAAAGCATTACAACATKAAAACTCCTTCTTTTCTCACAAACATATTATTACTGCTAAAACATTTGATGCTAACAAAGAGAGAGCAGCTCTATCAGCTCAACCTTCAATCTGTGTCTTACTCCACATCATCACATGGAGGTGAAGAAAGCACCAGGGCAGAAGCTGCTCCCTGAGCTGCCTTTTCCTGAGCTCTGAATATGCAGGTACAGATAGAACAGGACACAATCACCTCCTGTCACGTGCACAGCCTCAGCTCCCGTCAGACAGGGAGGAAAGACACTGGCGGGTTCTGATCAGGTTCTGCCCTCCTTGTTCCTCTTAACTGGCTCACTGCTAGAATCCGTTCTGGGGGTAATGGAAAGGAAAATTGAGTTAGACCTTTTTAAAGGGTTTGCTAATGAATTTATTCATGAAAGACTGCAAGGCCGGAGTTTTCCATCAAACACCACCACAGGCTTAGTTAACCAATACTCACCTACGACTTTTACTAGAAAAGCTGAGATGCTGCTTTCCCATTGCTTCAGTACCTTTTTACATGTTTTAGCCATGTGCTGCCCCTGGAGAGCATCCCACCATCTCCCCCAGTWAKGAGATCAGCACAGAGAAGACCCTGGCACAGCTCATGCAAATCCTGAACTCCTCATGCTTCAAGACATCTCCTCATTCTTCAAGACATCTCCTTTGCAATTGCAAGACACCCCATGCCCAAAAGCCAGAGCTCCTCATTCCATTCTGTCCCAGAGTGTCTAGAGATACAGAAATATCCACTGTTGATTGCTCTTTYTGAAACTTAAATTAATAATGATGCCAGCCAGTCTGTGTTTGGCATAAGAAATATATTTTGAATGCACACCAGAACAAAGACTGKCAGCTCTGGGGCTGGCAGGCCACACAATCTGTTACAGAGACCTTTGGGCACTGCAGACTCAGCCCCTGGGTCACAGAGAGGCCAAAAGGCAAAACCTGAGTGACAAAGGCTCATGGGCTGAGCCTTTCCCTTATTCGTCTCTCCCACCTGCAGCTGGGCAGGCTTTTTCCCCTTCTCTACAAAACACAGAACCATACAGAGTCTTGTAAGCTGCCTTTGCTGCCACAGGACTCTTGCACTGTGTGATCAGAACAGAGCGTGAGACACACAGAGATGATTAATGATGGCAGTAATTAATGTGGCTGATTTCTGGGTGTAAAGTCCTGGCTGTGCCCCTCTGGACTTCAGATTCACCTCTGCAGCCAGGTAACTCCTGAGGATCCCTGCAGCAGTGATTTATCTTTCTATTGGATGTCTCACTTCTTGCTGCCTGGGGATTGCAGCCCTCCATCCTAAYCCAGATCTTGCAGGGCAGATAAAGTGCTCAGGTTTAATGTCAGAAACTCTTGAGTTGTTGGGGAAAAGGTTTGGTACAGGGGCTAGAAACATCAGGGCACGCTAAAATGAGATGAACTTTCACAAACATTTTGTTTAAGAGATTCATARGATATTCTAAATAATTATGGGTCAGGCCAACCCAAGCCATTAACTTTAGCTGGTATTTTTTTATTATCCTATTTGGGTGTTATTAAACTGTGTGTTCAGTCTTTTAAATTAAAATACAATACTTGAAAATGTGTCCAAGATTTKCACTAATCCTGTTAGAAATGAAGTAAATTGGAGAAACTTGTTGAAAGCAGCAGTGAAACCACAGAGTAGTCCAGAATGGTTGTGATGTCCAGAGGAATGGTGCAAGCAGGAGGGAATGGGAGATCCAGGGAGAGGAACTGGGACAGTGTTTGCTGCCCAAGAGCCTTTCAGAGGGGTTTTGCTGAGCTCTGCCCAAACTCTTCCTTCCCAGAGACTCATCCATGACCAAGAGCAGAGCCAAACCTGGAATGAGGTGCCGAGCAAAGAGCTGATGCCTCAAAACCATCCGAGACTGGAAAAGGCTGGATGGGCACAAGGTCTCATGGCACAGAGAACACAACCACAACACTGACTGGTGAAAATGCAGAAAGACAAATCTGAAAGCTTTGGTAACCTTTCCTCCATGAGGCAAACAGGTATTGGCATYTATGTCTGCTCAGGCATGGCCTGGTGAATAATTGATGCATTTCCACATGTTTTTATCCAAAAGTGTCTTCAAAGTTCCAATATTTCCTGATATTCTCAAGGATTAGAAGCTGATAATTGTGATTTTTAATCAAGGAAGAGTCTACATTAACAGAGACTTTGAAATTAAAAAAAAAAATAGAAAGAAAGAGTGAAAAGAAAAACAAAAGGCATCTCTAATAACCATGGCAGGAACTAGACAGACATTTCCTTCACACTGAGCTGTCAGTAAGTAAAAACATATTGTGGCAGGCTRTAGTTTACCTATGCTTGCATGCAGGCATTGGAGGCTCAGTGGGACTAATTATGAAAATATGATTATAATGGATTAGTAATTCTGTCAATCAGACACATGCATACGGTAACAAAAGAGCAATGGGTAAAAATGCCACAGGACAGGAGATTTTTAATGCTGTGGGTTAGTACCAAAAGCATGTCTCAGGGGAGAAAAAAGATTTGAGTTGTGCTGGGGGAGAGTTGCTKGGATTGTATATTAATAAGAAATCATGTATYGGATCTATGGCTCAGAAACACATTRAAAACAGCTGTAAAGCCATTTTTACCTCTTTCTCTCCAAAAGTGGTCTTGACATACTTGGAAAGGGTGTGATTTCAAGCTGCTCTAAAAGTTTGCAGGCAGAGCTGGTAAAGCTCAGCATTAGATGGGCCTGCTCAGTCAAAAGAGATGGTGACATCTCAGCCACCAAGGACATTTAATTTACCTTTGCAATCTCATTCTAGACTCAAAGAACAAGAAAACCTGGGGAAAACATTGCAATTTAAAATTGAAGAAGATGTCTTTGAATCTGTTTTCTTAATGAATATTCTTCCCTTTCCTCCTCACCCATGCCTGGTTTGCTGTTCAGAGCCCTGCAGGAGAGCTGGGCTGTGGTCAGGATGTCTCAGGGAGGGCAGCCAAGGACCTGTCCCTGCCTCCTTTTCTGTCTGAAAGCACCATGAAATAATTTATTCTGTAAAACAATGCKATATTTGTAAATAAAGTGCATTTGKAAATGAAGTGCAAGCAYTTCAAACTCCATTCTCTGCTTTGCAGCTCTGCCAGCACGTGCCTCAGTGGCCTGGCCAGCTCTGGGCATGTTCAAATGGGTTTTTCACCATTTTTTGTGGGGGGGATCTGATGCTGATCCCGTGTTTATGGGCCAGTCTGGAAGGCAGTGCACTCCAGAGGGAGCAGCCACCTCCTGCTCAGCCTGCACAAGAGGAGAGGAGCCAAATGCAGCTGGGATCAGATCTGTCTGCAGTCCCTGGGAGGCMTGGGAGCGATGTCATCTGGAAAATCAGGATGCTTCAGCTTCACTGGCTTTCTCCTTTGTGCTGGGGAGGGTGGGGATGGAGGGGGCAGGGAGGGAACCAGCCTGTCAGCCTACAGAACCAGRCAACTGCCAGAGCATTGTTGGTGATAAAAATATCATCTCTCTCCTAAGGCTGATAYAAAACCAGCCAGTTAAAGTCCTTCTCCTAATCCCAGTTGATTGTCTCGGGTATTGGCACCAAAATTGAAGGATGAAGAGTTTGTACAGAAACGTCAACCATAGAGCAGGGCTGTGACAAGACGCTGGAAACAGATCAAGTGGAGATAAAAATATTTGTATAGTCTTGATTTTTCCTTTGACCTGCCACTTGGCAGGTGCTTCAGGAGGCACTGCAYCACTGACTGAGGGGACAGAAAAGGAAAACACGAGCCTTAAATGGAAACACAGAAAATAACTCAAATAGTTCAGGTGTCTCTTGTGAAATCACCTGGTTTTTCCCCAAGTAAAAATGCTTTATATTTACTGGAATTGCTCTGAAAATATTCCTAGGACTGTATTCAGGCATTGAGTATGAGCCTGCCACTGGCATTTCTGCTAGGATGGAGAAGAAAGAAAGAAGGCAAGCTGAGTCCCTTCCCAGCTGACACAAACAAATGAATTGTCAAAAGCAAGAACGTTCAGAACTTTAGGATCTACAGTTTTGAGCTGATTCTTGAGCCATCAGTTCCAATTTGTGCTTGTTCTCATGTACAGGTGGGTGAGCAGCAAGCAYACCTGTGCTGTCACTCTATTCTGGACTAACTTCCCTCCACAAACAAGGTTCCTCCTGCTGAGTATTTTTGCAACCTGTTCCTTACTATTTGTCCCTAAATGAGCAGCTGAGGGCCCCTATGTGATCTGTGCTGTGATTACAAGGCTTTCCCTGAGCTTTGGTTTCAGATTAAGTGATTCACAAACCGGATTTTTTTTTTTCTGCAGAACTGGAATGGCCGCTGCTAGAGGGGAAGGAAAAAAAAATTAATTCAGCTCATTTTGAGACATTGCTGTGGTTCAGAGGAAAAGCCAACAAAGGGACCATGTAAGCAAGGATAAGCTGTGGTAAAACTTATTAAATGTGATTGTTTGGTAAAATGCCATCATGCTGATAAGGGCATTTTGGATGAYAGTGAATCCAGCTCGTGCATGGTGCCCTCAGTCCAGTACATTTTATATCAGAGACAAATATTCAAATATCCTTTCTGAAGCCATGGCTGGATGTTTGTTCCTGTGGTTGCCCAACATGCATTTACACCACTCTCAAGTCCCAACTTGTCCACAGCCCAGCATTGATTCAATTTCCAGGATCACATCTTTCACTGCAAGTCACCCAAAGAGACCCAGAAAAGTCATTTGGACTCAGAACAGCCTTGCAAGAGGATGCACCTGCAGGACCTGCCAAAAAGTGGTTGTATCCACCCAACAAGTCCTTCTGAAGGGAGCAGATTTACAGCTGATTTTAATAATGCATTTTTGTGCACCGTGCAAACACGCTCTGGACTTTTACCCAATAAAAGCAGGGAAAGCAATTTAATCCTTGTGAGAGCTGATGAGGCAGACCCATGAAAGGAACAGGACCTCTTAAATAGGTAAAATAAAGGCTAATCTCTGATATTAGGATCACTTYGATCAAGGTGTGCCACCACAGGGTGTGAATTTTAGACAGCAGTTTAAAACTAACAGCTTCCATGAGCCTTTCAGAAAAGAGGATTCCCAACACTCCAACTTCCCTCTCTCCACTGGCAATGTGCCTGTGAGCACTTTGAATTGCACTATTTGGCCAAATGCAGGACTATAGCAGTGATGAAGCAGTAGGATGTAAACAGTTCAGATGTTGATAATATCACATATTTYCTTGTCCTGCTGAAAAGATAAATTCAGCAGGCTCCTTGCACAGGCCTTCCCACATGTTTAATGAGACTGTTTTCATGTACTTGGTGGCAGACACAAGAGAGGTGATGGAAGGAGCCAATTTTGGGAAGGACATTGGAGATTAATCAGCAGGTGCTCTCCCCTCCATGTACATGTTCCCTGCTGAAAGGCACGAGCCCACTCAGAGCCCTGCAGCACAAAATCCCTGCAGGCTATTGCAAAATGCAAGCCAGAGGCCAGCTGATTAGAAAGGCACTCCAGAAGAATTGATTTTGGGTCTACATCTCACATCTCAAGTGCTCCAGACCAAGCTTTAAAGCTCAGGCAGCTCAGGCAGCAGGGAGCACACACGAGGCAGGAATCGTGTGGCAGTGGGCTCTGCTGTGCAGATGGGGCTGGGATCTGCCAAATGTGCCCAGAAACCACAGGCACGAGCCTCAGCCATGGGCCAGCACCTCCATCAGGTCCCAAATCCAGCCTGGGAGCACGGTGCTGCATCCCAGGGCTTAAATCAGCTGAGGTGACACCACCACCACAGAATTTCCCCCTTTGATGTCAATGAGGAATTCCCATCAACATTAAAGGACTCTTGAAGAATTCCAAAGCTGTCTTCTTGATTTTTTGTTCTCATCTGACTGTGTTAGAAAGGAAACTCATAGCAGCCTTYACCATGAGTCCAATTTACCAGGCACAAGGATAAAAATGCACCTAAAAGCAACAGCACTCATCTGATAAGCACAGAACTTCTAAAGGGTTTCACTGCATCGAGAATATTGTTATGAATAACTACACTGGTTCAACAACTTCCAGGTTTTTGAGGAAACAGCAGTATGAACATTTGGTCTTGAATTTCTTATAGGAAAATGGCAATAACAAAAAATAAATATTCTAGTACAGAGACAACGTAGGCAATGTTACAAGGCAAAATCACTGGAAATCAATAACTAATCCCCAGCCTCTCACCATACGTTTACTATTTTTTTCCTCTAAAACTATGACACCATACATTTACTATTTTTCTATATATCACATTTCTTTAGCTTAGCAGACTGGGAGCTTTTCTGATATTTCATTACCCCATGAACACAGTTACTGCTGTGTTAACAACAACAATAGTGTTTCTCAAGGACAAATAAATGTATTTTGATGATATCTGAAATAGAAGGGAGSAAATAACCTTTGGTCTGAGACAAAGAAAAGAAAGTAGTATAGAAGAAAGGTGCGTAGTTAGCATAGGAGAAAAGTGGTTTTATACAATAAAAGAGATTTCATTAGAGAAAGGGCTTCTCTTGAAGAAGTGCCCAAATCAGTCTGGTTTTCCTGTGCTATTCACTCTGCTCAAACTTATCCCTTCCCTATAACCCCTCCTAGCATCACTCACTTTCCAAGGGCTGCCAGCATTTACCTCCCTGCCACACTGCTCTCAGGTTCCAGCATTCCCCATTAAAAGGGAAGGTTTCCAATTGCTCACAGCCATAAGACCCATTCTCCTGAGGCAGTACCTTTCATATCCTCTCTCCACCTGTTTCCTGTGTAAGTAATTCCTGCAGAGCTTACAGGGASTCCTCGGTTCAAACGCCARMTCTGCCAAGGTCAGAGCCCTCCTAYGCTCAGCAGTGCTGGATGCAGATCCTTYTTCATCCCCTCCTCTCCCACTAGAAATAAGAATCAGAGAAAAAAACCCTTCTCTCTCATTCTTTAATCAGTTTTGTCCTGCTGGAGTTCTGCTACCACCTTTCAGATGATGGCAACTGCTGGTAATTGGAAAAAAAAAATAAAAGAAAAAAGAAAAGTGGAGGAGTTTATGACTCCAGTTGAGAGAAATCTCCCCWTATTTATTTACAGGGCTGCAGATTCTGCTACAGCCACACACCACRAGCAGCATTCCCCTCTTCCCTTTTCCCTAGGAAAATGGGACAACTCACAGACTAAAGGAAAGCCCTTCATAAGATGCATGGCAGAGTGTGCCTGCAGTTTGTCAAGGCWAAGTAAGAAAAAGATTTTATTGGTATCATTTTATTTCCAGTTAAGTCCCGTAAAATCAATCTCTGGGAAGTTCCAGGGGTTGATGTCTGCATTTACAGGCTAATGCAGCGAGCAGGCATGGCTGGAAATAGRTGGCTGTAAAAAGAGAAGCAGCAATGCAAATTGGGCTGAATAAGAAAATTATGCTGTGAATAGCACAACTGTAAAAACAGCAAARGTAGAGAGTAAAACCAAGATATCCCTGCCCAAACTTTGTTTTTTAAATACCTGTGGGAGCAGGTGTAGTGGCAGGGCAGTGCTGGAGGACCAGCAGCCTTTCCTCTGGGAAATTGTTACAGGCTTTTGTGACTCAGTTTGTACCCAAAGACAACGTAAGYCCCAAACTATACAAAAATGCTTATGCATGCAAAGCTCCAACTGCATGTTTAARAACTCCAAACTTCAATTTTTCCACAAGTCCTGCTGCGTTTTTGAAGTCATGAACAAAACTAAAAAAAAAATATAAAAAATACAAAAAAATCAGATCTTTTCAAGTCTCCAGGTACAATTTACTATGCATTCCACAAATTCACTCATTTAGTTCAAATTGGACCTCAATCCTTTTGCTTTCTTTGTGGCTTCAGAGCAGGATCCAAACACGCTGCAAATTTCAATGTACCATCCCCGCTGAGCAGGCACCACTACAAAGCCTTGATAACTCAACCTTTCCCTTTAAACATGAAACAGCGTTTCGAGTCAGGACCTGTGGGCTTTTCCTTAGTTTGGATCCCATTTTAGCTGCTGCCTAAAGCAGAACGCCTGGAGCATAAATGAGAGGGCAAAAATCTAAAGTCAGAGGTATTCTGCTAACTCTAATTTATATTTCAACTAGCTAAAATCAAAACACAGGGAATTTGCAATAAAAGGATGTGATTCTCAGGACAGGCTGCTGCCGTGGGGCTGAGTGGGGCAGAAAGCAAGGCAGCACATGAGACCAGCWCGTGTTTGACCTTTGAAATAATTCCCTCCTTGTGGAAGCAAAAAACTGACTTCATATCCACAAAAAGTGCTCTTCCAAATAGATAATGACCAATTTCAGGAGGAGGAACTGGTAAGAGACACATAACTTACAGCAGGGATGGCTTGAGTGGGTGAGGAACAGAGAAAATTCACCCACAGGAAAAGCTGTTCTGTTTTCCTTTCCCTACAGCCTTTTCCCATCCAAGAGAACTTGGAGGTTTGGATCCCAAATGTGGTCTGTGTTGATCCCAGGCAGTGAGCTGCCTGCACATGTGACAAACAGCATCCCAAGGGGAAAGTTCTTGGCTAAAAAATTAATATTTATCTATATCCACCTATCTAATATTTATATATCCCCCTTCCTAACAGCAGGAGAGGTGAATAGAGATCACACCATTCCTGGTTCTCAGGGAATCTCAGGACACTCATCTTCTCTGCACAAGTCACAGGTGTCTCCARCTTCAGATATCACCTTTCAGAGCTTGCTCCGTGCAGTTTTTGATTTTCTTCAGCCCCTAAAGCCTTGGTTTTTAGCACCTTATTCCATTTAGCAACTGCCTCTTTTTTTAAGGGAGTAATATAATTTTCAAACTTTTCCAAACAGCTCTGTTTTTCATCCTCCTCCCAATTATACTGACCACCACTGGTTTTATTTATTTCTCTAATATCTCTGCAGTACTGTAGCATGCAGAAATACAAACTTTACTTCAGCTCTTTACATAGTACCACATTAATCTCTCTCAAAACTCATTTTACCATCCAAATAGATTCTCTAAAAAAATTCAGTTTAGTGAATGATTCTGAAGTTTTATTTAATATGGGAAACATAATTTCATGGCTTGTTTTTATAATGGTAACAGTTTTTTATCAGCATCTGGCAGAGGAGGATACATCAGCAAACATCTGTACTCAAAACACAGCAAACATTGGCAGTGCCACTGACACTGTGTTTGTGGCTGTACTGCCAGCAAATGTAGAATATAATGGAATAAATGCCACTTGATGCATTTTTTTAACGTCAATCTAAACCTGTATTTTTGTCAAGAAGATAGAAAGGCTCTGTGCCTTTGGTGCCTTTGAACCACAAACCATCAGGGCAGGCAGAAAGATGTGCTGGGGGTAACTGAGGCTGAGACAAGGATGGGACACTGTGCTGATAAAGCTGCTCAGTCTTCACAGATTTAAAAAAATAAAAACCAAAACAACATTCTGACTGAGCTTGCAAAAGCTTTTTTTGAGGCTGAGACCAACTGCTATTGCCCARCATACAGAGTATTTCTGAACTCTCACAAAACCTTGGTCCTTTTCTAAGGTCTGCTGCTCTTAACACAGTGACTTCAAGCCTTCCAACTGCCCAGCCATCCATGACAGGTTGGGAAAGGAAAAAACAAGAATATCTCCTGGCCCCTGTGGTATTTATTTGTTATAAAGTTGGAAAAAGTTGAGTACTTGTGGCTACTGGGCATTCCAAGTTTATCAATACATTTCTTCTTGCAATATTTAGCAGGATGAATTTTTAACCACAAAAACACTCCCTACAAAATGAGCTTATCCCTAATGACTCACAACTTGCAGAGGTGAGCAAAGAACAATCTTTTACTACKGAAATCTTCACATTCCTTTGGGGGACTCACAACAAATTGTTTTCCAGGTCAATTCATGCCCATGCTCCATGTAATCCATAAAGAGTCCCACTGCTAGCACATGACTGCAATAAAGTTATCTTTCCAATCAGGTCAGAGGAGGCAAAATAATCCCTTTAAAATGACCATGACCAAAAAGAATGTGCCATGAATCTGCCTAGAGCTTCTAAACAACCTCAAGGAAGAAAGTGCAGAGAACATCAGAATAAAAATATTCTGAGAAACTTCGGAGTCCTATGGAAGAAAGCTGTAATTTCCTCCCCATAGGCAAGGCGTTTCCATATTTTCAGCTTGCAATGGGCCCTGTCTTTTATACCCAAAACATGCAAAAGAAAGCACAGCTAAAATGACCATGGGATGCCTTCAATAATTTGCATTTAGGCAGACTGCGGCTTTCAGCAATTTCACTTTTCTTGGGCACATGAGGAAGAGATGAAGCAAGAAAACAGAAAGGGAAGAGCAAATATATTGGTTCATTTTACATTGATTCTGAATATTCCTAATGCAGAGGCACCCACATCCCCCATTGCTGCRCTCTCAGCTGCAAATAGAGATTTTCAAATGCACGAGTGCAGCTGCCTTCAGTCACCACAGAACTCAATATGCACCCTCCTTCTGGCCTCTTCAAGCAAATAATGCAGCATGAAATAATAGATCAGTTTCCAAGGAAATAAATGCACACATTTGGTTTTATATCAGCTGCCTCCAAGGAATTGCRTCACGTCCTGTCTGGGCTGAATCAGGGCACACAATATATGAGCAGACAGGGTTTGTGCAAACAACACRGCAAATAAATAGTTGTATCTAGAGACAACATCACTCTGAGGTTTTACAAGACAAATAAACCAAAGTTGTAAACACTTTTGAAGGATAATTAGCTCAGCAGTTTGCTTGGGCCCTTGTGTCTTTTCACAGTCTGTAGTAAAATAAAGTAACCTCACCTCAAGCTCTTTTTGGTTTTCTATCACTCTGAGGAACCTTTTCGAATTAGTTAATATTTATATTAAATGGAGCTGGGATCCATTGGGCTGGCTGGTCTCCACATGGATGCCCATGAAAGGAGCAGACCGTGCTTAAAGTGCTGATTTTGATTTATTTACAGCTATTTTCTCTGGTCAGAAGGGGAAACAATTGTCTGAGCTGAATGCACAGTCAGCAAGTACCAACTCTTGGCCACATTAAGATGTTTTTACTCCTCAGCTAAATGCTAAAAGTGCATGTTTAAAAGGAAACAGTGAACGTTGCTGTTGAAAGCACTGAGCAGTGGAGGTGCCAAAAGCGACATCAATRTCTCAGGAAGGAGGGGTCTGTCCCATCTACAGCTCCAGAAAAAAAMCAAATCCTGCAGCCAGAGAGGCTCCCACACAGCCCAGCTGTCCAGGTTAGAGCCCACAAACCCCGGACACCAAATGCATGTGTATTCCTCTCCTAGCCAAGCCAGACCCACAGCCAGCTGGAAAACGCTTTTTTACAGACTAAACAACCATAGAAGATATCATTAAATGTCCCTCCATTAGCAAACTTCATTTCAGTCACTCTGCTGCAATGGATTTTTGTTCCATTAAGCTCAGTGTGCTCCACCCACCCCCAGAAAGGAGAGTTTGTGATAATGCTCAGTGCAGCAGCCATTAATCCACATTTCTGGCACTGCTCTGAAGGTCTGAGCAGCAGAGATCACAGCCATGCATTTACAGTGGTTTCCCAAAGCCTCCAGCAAAGCCAGTTGCACTCAGTTTTGTGGCTTTTGGCTGGGTTAACTCTTATTTACCGTCCCTACTGCTCATTTTCSCGGGTTCTAAAACTGCTATTGTGAGCAACCAAAGAAGCAGCAGGGTCCAARCGATAACTGGCCTTCATCTGCTATCTCATCTCTGCAAAGGCATCGCACAGAGAAGCCCCAGGCACGTAAATCCAGCRTTGCTAAATCAGAGATGGCCCCTCATTGGCTGCAAGCAAGGATTACCAAATCTCAGATGGAAGGATCAGACTTTGATCCAAGRAACAAATCGATGCATGAACAAATGAAGAAGCAAACCAACTGGGATGATGTTAGAGAGGTGACTCATTCAACCAACAGCCCTTCAGCGAGGCAGAAGACCTCCCTGTAAAACGAATTCCCTCCTGGATTATTGCCTCCCAAAGCAATAACACAAATCCATCTAACATTTAAGCGGAGGGATATTGGATTTGACAGATCAACAATGATCCTGTTTGTCTACAGAGTTATAAGGTCACTCCTGAAGACCCAGCTGAGAAGAGCAGGTGCTTGTGGAAARGAGCCAGGTATCACAGGGTAGCTAAAGGAGATTAACCTTTGAAGGAAACAAAAGATATTAAGAAATCATCAAGGCAGAAGCAGACCCACAGGAAYGAGCAGTTAGTTCACTTTTCATTGCTAATAAGAGTTACAGTAAAACCTGTGTCTTGCTGCCATTTGTTTTGTGGATATTTTTTTCCCTATTTCTTTGAGGTGAAGATCAGCTGACAGATCACACATTCTTAACACCACAAAGCATTCACCATCCAGAACAAACCCTCCTTCAATGCAGAAATCAAACAGCCCAGGTTCAAAAACCTCCAAAATCCTTTMTTCAATCCCACCCACAGCCAAGTGGATTCTGATACCAATGATTTGTTTAAATTCTTTGCACCTTTAGGGGAATATTTTTTGCCTGTGGAGTATCATATTGTGTTTTGAATTCTGTATTAACGGGGAATGTGGCTCCAGTAAATATGTGTATTTTTAACCGTCCTTTGGATGACAAGAGGAATGTAACAGTGGGAGTGTACAGGCTGGGARCAGAATTTTGGTTGTTTTTTTGAAAAAAAACCAAGTCATTGGTCTCCAGGTTAATAAAACTGACTGGTAAAATCTGCTGATGCAGGCAGTTTCTAGCCATAAAAAATGACCATGATAAGAACCTGAATTGGTCTCAGAGGACAGATGAAATCACCACATCCAAGCTGGATACTTGAAATTACCATCAGACCTTAAAACTCAGCTGAAAAATTCCCCAGATGCTGCCAGGAGCTCCAGCCTTGCAGACCAGCTGATGTCTGCTGTGATAGAGAGAAAYTGTAGAAGTTTTCCTCATGGATTGTACTTTGAAAACCAGGAAAGAACAACCTGGTACCTCAACCCAAAAACCCCCACRAGCTCACACAGCATCTCCTGTGCACAGCACACTGCCCTGCTCTTCACAGATACAACAGACACAGGCAAAGTTTGGAGTTCTGCAGAAGCTATAAACACATGAAAACAACCCATTTCCTCCGCTGCTTTCACTTTCAGCGCTCCAGGTTTGGAGAGGATCGCCCTGTGAGCTGCAGCTCTGCCACCACAGCGGTTCTGCTGCAGCAGCTGATCCCAAAATAATGCTGTCAGCATCACTCAGCACCTCACAAAGCTCATGCAAACATTGCTTCACCTTCTCAGAGACAGGTAACTGCAGGACCTCCAACCCCAAGTTGAAAAAACCAAATTATCTAGCCCTGTGCAGACCTGGGAGCTAAGCTTAGGAAATTCCTGCATCAACAACTGCTGTTCAGAGTCTTTTTTTTTCCCCTCCTCCAGCCTGAAAGGATGGAATTAAGAATTGCAATAGTGCCTGCAGGTTTCTCAAAGATGCTCTAAAAAAAAAAAAAAGGAGCAGGCATTAAGTAGGCAAGCAAGGATTAGTTATGCTCATTTGGGGAGACTTAATCCTGAGAAGAGGTAGCAGAGCTGCACAAAGAAGCAGACAAAAGACTCAAAAAACAATTCTAATGGATAAATAAAGAGCACCTCTCACCTGCAAACTCAGCCCATTCCAACATGATTTCACTAAACTCTTTCCCACTCAGATTCTGCTTTTCTCCTCTTTTTAGTCATGTTCCTTTTGTTCTGTGTTGGCTGCCTTCATTTTTTATTTATTGTACTTCACCCCCATTACGRTTTTTCTCAGTGAAGTTTTTAGCCGGTTGCAGCAACTCGCATCTCTCCTGACTTGCTGCTAGGAATTGATGGACAGCAGTGCTCATTATTTCACAGGTGCCCTCCTTTTGGAGAAGCTGCACCATTTACAATACAAGGGAGAGTGCRGTGGTGGCAAAGGAATTTTTTTTTTGTCTGAGCCAGAACCTGGTGCTAAAACTTTCAATATTTAATCCATACCCTCTGTGTAAGAAGATCATGAGTGATCTCCTTGTGTACACACCTACACCCATGGAAAGGAAAATATTAGAGCACAGTGTCTGCTGGTGTAAACAGCTGTAGGGCTCTCATGATGATGGTTTCTGCTCCAGGATTGTTTTTGAGTGTATCAGACAGCCGCTGCACCAGGGTTACAGCAGGGCTGAATTCAACTCCGTAGCTTTACACCTGGGATGTGTCTAGCCCAACTGGCTGCATTTTCAAAGAGGTTTTGAGCCAGYTTCTAAAGCTCTGAGCTTTATTCTTTCCATCTGCACGTATTTTGCTCGTGCCATCGTGTTTCATGCTTTCCTTCCTGACAAAAAGCTGCCCTTCAGAGCACAAGCTGCACCCACATACACGAAACGGRGGGCACAGCCCGGCGGGGCAGAAACCTGGGCACACATCACAGCAGGAAGGGCCACGGAGGTGTGTGGCACCGGGATAACATTGTTCCCACACTGCTGTAGGATTTCAAAAAAAACCAACAAATTCGATACATTTCAGAGCTGGAAGCAAAGTGCCAATAAAAAGATCAGTCCGGACTGTTTTACCAGGAGCTTGGCATCCTGAGGAGGACAGCAACAAAAGTAAAGAGAGAAATAGAGAAAGATGGATCCCCAGAGATTRGGAGGACTAAAGGAAATAATGAGGCATTTGCTTTGGAGCCTGAAAATTGTGTGATAAAGTATTTCCCAAACGAGCAGATTGCAAGTAAAATAGAGCATGGTACCTTCATTCATGTGTGGCAGGGGTTTGCAGGAAACTCCTGCCTGCCTTCAGCTGGTCACGAGCAGAAGGAGCTCTGGCAGGTAATTTTAGAATAAAGAGGGTAAATAATGAGGAGTCCAGCTGCACTGTACAAAGCAGCACAGTGAGGTACCCATTAGAGAGTATAAATTGCCCCCCAGACAGACGCAAAACATAACATCACACACTGATGTTCAGAACGAGCCCTCCCTACCCCACCATCAGGATATTAAATATACATTCCTGTGTCACAGCAGAAACGGGCACAAACTGGAGAGTGGCAATACTTCAGCRTGATGTTCCAAGCTTAAAAGTCACTTCCAGCAGAACGAACCCTATTCAGTATTTATTTTCCACAGGTTCAAGTCAACAGTCCTAAGCAGATGGCTGCCGTTAGCTCAAAACGAGCACCTGAGGAGGGAAGGGGAAGYGAGTAACTCCATCCAGCCATCTGCTTCTTCATTTTCAAGCAAAGGGCACAGGGAACCAGGAGCAGCACCAGCCATGCCCGCCCCATCGCTAAATCAGCAGCRTCGCATCGTTCCCCCATTGTCGAGCGCTCCCACGGCAGCCAGCAATGATCRTGCCATGTGTCACCGCTTGCTTTTCCAGGGAAAGCCTTCCCCCCAGCCAAAACTCTTCATTTGCAAATCACACCTGAGCAGGAGTTGATAGGGGAAGCTGGCTCCATCTGTACCTACAGTATCTCCCTGGCTTCGGCAGGACAGGAGTAAGACTTAAACGCTTCGCAAACCAACCCCTCGGAGCAACGTGTATCTTTCTTTGAAACAAATGTATGAATTAATCTTGCTCCAGACGGTAAATGTTTATACATTACCGGTTATTTATGAAAGCTTTTGCRCTGCATAATTTACAAATGACAAAACAAAACTGTCTGCTTCCAAGCTGCAGACGCACTCGCTTTTCCTTTTCAAATATTCATGTCTCCTTTTGTAGGGAATAACACATGACTTCAAATATGGGTGCTCTGTAGCACCCTTGGCCTACTGCAGCCTAAAACTGCTGACAGAAAGATGAAGAATGATTTGTAAAGTTTATAAATATAAGACAYGCAATCTGTTCACAGCAAGTGTTAAAAAGTCAGTGAAACTCAAAGGACAGGGAATGATGGCATTGAATGAGATTAATGAAAGAACAAGGAAAAGGGGCAACTTTCAAATTTCCTATTAAGTAAAATACTGAGAATCAAAACATCACAACTAAAGACCCGTGAAATCAAAGTAAGATACATTTCAATTATTTAAGAGAGAGGTTTTCCCAGGTAGCCTGAAAAATACCAAGYGCTRATTTGTGACAAGGGGAGACACGTGYTGTGCATGTGAAATTCATGAAAAAGTGACAGCARGGATCAAACATGCGACACAGTTTGATTGACAGAGATTCCCCTGCTCAACTCTCGGCAGTCCTGTTGTCATCGCCCACCTGACAGGATCAGAAAGGAAGACAGTGGTGACCGTGGGGGGCCTGGGTTTGCCTCCTGTCAAGGCAAATGTTCCCCAGAGAACACATCAAAACATTAAATTCATCTTTAATCTTCCAAGGGGAGGGGGGGAAACCCAACTGTCAAAAAGTAAAGCAAGCAAACAAGTTAAAATTCAACTGAGTAACTTCTTCTCTTACCCAGCAAAGACCCTGCTGTCCATGGATTATTTAAGTTAACTGACAGATAGTTTCATCAAAGCCTTGTCTACAGGAAGAAGTAGGGAGTAATGCAACTTTAAATGCTGCTAACTGCTAGAAGGTCATAAAGATTTATGGYTTACCCTCCTGTAAATACCATTCTTTATAACTGATCCCCATGAGATTTGCTGAATGCTCAATAACCTTTCTCTGGTGGATGCAAGCAAAATCATCGGCACCACCTCGAAATCCAGTTTATTCACAGTCTGAGAGCATTGTGCCTGCAAATCCACCTCCARAGTGCTGTTCCTTCTGCAGGCTGGTAGTAATGAAGATGCTGTTGTGATGGAGAATCCTCCCAGTCAAGGCTGAACTTCAAATGTAAACTTGGAAAGGGTTCTCTGAGCCAAACCTCACGGAGCTGGCCTTGTGGGCCCAGCACAGAAGATGAAGTGTGTACACTGGGCTCTGCAGGATTACTGCTGGAGAGACTCCTTCACCTGCAGCTCAAAGAAAAACTAAATGTTTGCACTGAACGAGGCAGTGGCTTGGCAAATGGAAACAGGAGCCACATCTGCTGTTAAATCACTTGCAGTTTTCTCTACTTCCATYTCACTGGGGATCCYATTAGTAGGAAAATGCAGGRAAGCAAATGGAAAAATGYTCAATCTAAGTTAAATTTCTAAGTATGAAAGATACTGATTATCTGATTAAAGGGGCCCGACAAAATGATCCTAAATTCTGTGCATAGTAGACGCAAGAAAAATTAGGACAGTGCATAAGACAAATGATCTTTTTCATCAGTCATGAAAGTTTTCACTCATGAGACTTTTGTGTCTCAGTGCAGTCCCAGACTCCACCGTGACTGTGCAGTCCAGATCCCCAGCAGCGGGAGATCTCTGCCCCCAAAGATACATCCCAACATCCTTATGAGGCTCCCCCTGGCACAGGCAGGTTCTGGGAAAGCAGGGCATGGTCTGACACAGCACATGACACAGTGGGATTGTCATTTGGCACAGTGGGAGGGTCATCTGGCACAGTGGGAGTGTCATTTGGCACAGTGGGAGTGTCATTTGGCACAGTGGGAGTGTCATTTGGCACAGTGGGAGGGTCATTTGGCACAGCAGTGAGCAGTCCTTGACCCCAGCAGGTCCAGCTTTGCAGCAGGAGCTGGTGGCCACCATGGCCAGAGCACACACAGATGCCCAGAGCCCTGATCTCCTGGTGCCTGAACCGACTCCAGATGTGGTTATAAATTGTATTCCAGATGTGGTTATAAATTGTGTTCCTCCTGCTTAGAATTGCACTGGAGAGACACCTGGTCCCATTCGCTGGAATCTCCAATTTAAACTTTGCCTAAAACTCATGGTCAGGCTGCTGGGTGCAATTCCACATCTCTATAAAGCTTTATAAATGCTAGAAATGTGGGATAACACTGATTGTCTTGTCCCTGCAGTCCTTCCTCACGCCTTAATCTCAGCCTGCAGCAGTGGCCCTGCAAAGGGAGCTGAGCAGAGAGCACAAACCTGCTGGCAGAGGATCACAATCCCTTTCATCCCACTCTCTCCTTTTCTTGCATGGAAAGAAAAAGCATTGGCAGGGCTGGCAGGCAATGAGGACATTGTGAGCACCTCTAGCTTTTCCAGGAGTTTGCAGCCAGAGTTCAGCTTTCTCTCCCTGTGTGTGGCTGCACACAATGCCAGGAGGAGCTGGGTGGGGTGAGGGAGYTTTAACCCTCTGACCTCCCCACCCYGTGCCARGGGTTTCCTTTGGGCAYTCTCCMTGTTCATTATTTTCAAMAAGATTTTWAAAAAGGCAGRAATTRCAGCCCCACACASAGCATCTCAATACCTTCCTACTYCCACAGCARACTTGAGCAGAAGGTTGGGAACATTCCCTCAGCCCTGGACTGAAGTGTCCCAGTGCTGCAGATGACTCTGATCTGGAGTCACAGCTGTTACCCACTTAAAGCAAATCTTACATCTCACAGAAATTCCCAAGACAGATGCAAATGGACCCAAAGCTTTAGGGGGCTAAGATCTGGTATTCTGGTTTCTAACCCATTGCTAACTTGGAGGAAAATTAAATCCCACCTGTAAGCAACCATCTGTTATTTCCAGTCACCCAGGACAAAATAGAATATTTAAGAAGTGATTTATGATTCCATTTATTTCACATACCTCAAAATGAAGCATGCAAATAGCTAAATATTTTAAACCAACCAGTAAGCAGTTCCCAAGTGTCTGAAAACATCTGCATCTCCCTCACCCACACACAAGAGATTCYAGGGTTTTAAGTAAGAAAATTAGGTTTTAAATTATTCTATTTTCAGAGAAATTATGTCTTAAAGGAGATAACTTGGCCTTTGCAAAGAAACAGCTCGCCTGGGTGACTGCTGGAAAGACTGGAAGAAGAGTTCTTCTTCCACCCACCCTCAAAAAAACACTAAACCACACAGATTAAAAAAAAAAAAAAAAAAAGTCAGAGTTCTTTGAAGTTTAGCCAAACATAAATACCAACCATGACAAGCAGTGGCACTGGACAGGGGGGTACCACTGACCTTTTGCAACACAAAAGTCAACAAGCAGCACCTAATGCCAGGGGAGGCATTACAAAGGCCTCCAAGTGTGAAAATGCGTGTGTGTTCAACAATCAGCCTGCACATTCACTCACTCTGGTTCATTCTCCCCACTGGTCTCTCCAGCACAAGGGAAATCCCTGGTGTTGCTGGTGCTCTGGTTCATGCACTGGACAAGTCAATCTAGATCAGGGCAGCAGAGATTAATGCAATTTTCACTGTGGGAGTTTTAATTCTGGTCATAAGAGGTATTGAAAACTTTCCCAGCAGTGACTTCATACAAACAAAAATCACTCCTGTCATCCTGAGCCAAGGTGACAAAACACAAAATTCCTTGCTTGATTCACACCCATGACAAAGGAAGCCAGAAGACTACAAAAGCTCTTTCTTGGCCAGTTATGCTTACAGCAGATCTTTTAATGAGAGGAAAATGTTTCTTCCTTTCAAGACTCTTTTCTTATTGCTGTCTTCCCAAGAGAGAGCACACTGGAAGGTCAGCAGTGAACCAGAGGGTCTGTGTTCTTTGAACTGGCAGGAAAGGTCAGAGCAGTACATAAATGCCTACCCTGATGGACTCCAGGCAGTAATAAGGAGGGCCATAAGAAGGCCTATAAATAACTGGTGTGTTTGCCCTTTCCTGGCATATTTCCTGGAAAAAGGTGTTGAAATTGCTCTGAAAGACTCGATGGAAAGGAGAGCAGTGAGCAGGGCTGCTCCCCTGCTGCAGCASCCCACAGGCTCCCAAAACCTGGGGKTCATGCTGTGCTCATGCAYTGGACACCTGTGTCCTGTGTTTCCAAAGTCACAGAAGTTTTGGGGTGGCTCCAAGGCTTTGGGGAGCCCTGTGTCCTTATGGCTTTGGTCAGATCTCACATCCTACGAGCATTTGTTACATCCTCTTGCTCTGTGCCAGAAAGGACTTCTGAGACACACATCAGGGGTGAAGCCTTTTAAAAGTTACACCGTGGAGCACCAGACTCTTCCTGTCTCTGTTGGCTTTAACTTCTAAGCTTTTTTTATTCCTAAATATGTCACCAATACCAAAGCAGTGTGACTTCTTCCAGAAAGCACCATCTGAGCATCCCCGAATGCAGAGCAACACCTCAAACTCTGGGATCACACCCCAGGGTGTTGTAACCTGGAAGGAAACAACAAATCCCCCACGGCAAAGCTGCTGGGGCTCTSCAGGCTCCCCTGTTTCCCTGTGATCTGTGCTGCATCCTGGGGCCCCTGCAGATGTTCCCTTGCACAGGAGTCACACTCTGCCCTGAGGATACTTGAGCCCAAGTCCAGAGCATTGGCAGAAAGGCAGAGCTGACCTGATGTGCTTTGTTATGCCCAGGATCACACCTGCAGGGGATGTGATTTGAGAGGAGAATGCTCAGCTGGCTCTGCTGTGTACCCTGAGATGATCAAGAGAACTTGTGGAAAAAAAAATATTGATTCCATGTTATAAAAAAATAAGAGATACAAGACTTTTGTTAGGAAGATAGAGGAGTGAGCACCAGGAGAGAGCACAACTTGTTTTCTTGCTTTTGTTTCAGCTTTCCTGAACTCCAGAGTAATGAGAGGAGCCTCTTTGCATTCTGCTGCGGTTGGGCCTTCACAAAGCTAAATTATATCACTCAGCTACACTGGTTGCTACTAAAGAAAGATGATAAACAAATAACATCCTGAGAGAGCTTGAGAACAGAGAGGCTGGTGYGATTGTTCAGAGAGATGGAACAGAAAACGTGTGAGAGACAACAAGGAGAGAAGCCATTATTCTGTGTGAAGCCAGTGAATGCTTAATAAAAATAGTATTTGCATTTGCTCAAGTCCATCTGTCCATTTCCAATTCTCTGAGTTTCAGAGGGTGGTTCTGATCTTCATGAAATGCAGCAAATTGTAGCCATTTGTACAGATGAAGTCAGGCTTCTAGAGAGCTAATTAATCCCTCTTCTTTAATGTTTCCTGTGAGTCAAGAGCAGATAAAGTGTGCATTTCTATGGACTCTGTTTGGCTTGCACCGCTCCACGGATGTCACCAGCCAGAAAGGAGGACAGCACAGCAGAAGATTGTGTTTTCTCAGCCTGAATCCAGCCTGTCAGTGCTAAACAGGAAATCTGGGTCTGGGGTGGATTCTCAGGATAGCCATCTGGAGCACACATCTGGAAAGAAGTTAACCAGTGGCTGCATGCCACTAAAATCATTCCTCCCCCAAGCGCTGCAAATGGAGCATCAAAGCAGAAAGCAGGTGGTTMTTCCAGGAGATAAATGAACCACAGAGAGGGGTCAGAAAGAGAGACATGCATTTGATGAGGGGCTTTTTCCCTGCTCATAAAAATTGTCAGAACAAATTACCCACTGGATGTTATAGCAGATAACTACACGGCCAACATCTCCACACTTGTTGCTTTGCAGAGACTGGAAGGTCAGTGAGAAGTTTCCTCAGGCAGGAATGTGGGTGTATAAACCAGCATTTAGCTTCTCAAATGAATAAAAGTCTACTGTACTCCAATATTGAGAGATTTCATCACATGCCATGGATATAATTGCTAATTTGGGGGTGTCAGATTCAAAAACTCATAACATTTCTGAAGGGTGTTATGAGTTTTCTCATTCTGCATCAAGGTAATTCTAAAACCCCCAATAAAAAGGGAGAACACCTCCATGGAATGAGAGAAATCTGAATTAGTTCCTGCTCTTCCCCTCCTGGTCTCTGCCTGTTTCAGGAGGACCCTGCCTGTCCCACAGCAGTGGTCTGATATTGAATAAATAATGTCAAATGCAGAGCAGGAGTTTGAAATKCACCTTTGTCATGCAAAAGCCCTGATACAAAAGCAAGCTGCTATTGTTAATTAGATCTGGTTGAAACCTCAGTCAAAAAAGAGATTAGAACTGAGAAATCTTTTTCCCAAGAAAACTGTGGCATTTTTGTGAATGCTGAAGCAGTTTTTCTGAGAAGGTTTTTCTTTTCAGTTTTATTTTTGTTCTCTCAGACATTACCGATAACGTAAAATGAAATGTTTTCTCARGAAAGCATTGCAGCTGGAGCCTCAATAGTTGAAGAGGACATCCAGTCTTGAATCTCAAAATGTTTGAACCTCCCCTATGTCTGCAAGCAAGCAGTGCCTGTACTTCTTCAGCATCACACACAGGGTGAAGCTGGAGAAGAGATAAAGACCCAGAYGGAGAATCCCAAAGCCCASAGCTCAGCCAGAAAAACCATTACAGATACATAAACAATTCACAGACAGTATGGAAATTTCCTCAAAGCTTCCCAGACCATCTTAGGCTGGTGTGTAGCCCTGGTCCCAAGCTGTCTCTGAGGAGGTGATACCCCTTCTCTCAGAAAATAAGCCAAAGGAAGGGGATCCTTCTCCATTTTCTGTCATAAAAGATGGAACTTTAAGAGCCTCTCTCAAATCTTACTCTTCCTGTTGAGACTTGATCCAAGGTACAGCAATAAAGACCACATTTAGTAATCATGAAAAGACTGAATGGGTCTTGAGTTCATCCTGCTATGAAAAATGGCTTGAAAAATCAGTGCTGTGGAGATTTTGACAGGTAGGTGACCTTTCAGGTGAGCTCTAAGTGATCCCAGCCTGGGGAGCTCGCTCCTCACGAGAGCTCCTGCCCATATTCCGCCCCAAATAAACTGCAGCTCCAACTGCTCTGCTGGCCAACATTTACAGAAACCACTGCTGGACATGGGCAGAATGAGCAAACTGAAGAGCAGCCAGAGCCTCTGAATTTTTAACAGGAAAACTTCCTCCACAGAGGCGTGTAGGAATCAGAAACAGGTGGTCCATGGCCATCGATTTTTTTTGTAGTAGACAATAAAAATGCAACCATGAGATTTTGGGGATTCACAATGAGAGAGAAAGTTCCCTCCTCATCAGGTCATCCCTGGCCAAGAGAGTTTAGAAAGTTGATACCATTTCATGCTCAATGCAAAGGAAGGTAAAGCCATCACGTGTTTCTCAGCAGACAGTCTCCACACAACTCTGGGAATAAAACCAGCAGATTTGTACCCAAAATCAGTGTCAGGAACATTCATGTCCAAGCARGGGAGCCCCAGGGGACTGAGCAGCTCTCTCTGCCCACCTGTTTCCCTGCAGAACAAACACTGATGTGTTTTTTTGGCACACAGTGACTCCTTATCCACAGACTGACAGCAACGAGTTTTGTGTCTGGTCAAGATGGATTCCTGCTCCTAACAAGGCTGCTGAAAGCTGCTGGCTATTTTTGAGCTACACTGCTTYTCTACCCAAGTGGTTTAGGTGAAACTTCAGCAACTACTGCATTTGGGATGGTCTTTCATTTTTAGCCAAGTACCAGTTGCCTGGGGGGTTTTAAGAGGCTCTTTCACACAGCCTGCTGTGCAAATCAATGCTTTTATTAAAGGAGTGCTCGCTGTCCAGCAAATAAAACCAGAAGAGAATGAAGGGGAGAGGATGGCAGCTCAAATCTCCCACTCACAGGGAGATCTGCACTGCAATAACCAGACATTTGGGTTTGCTTATCACAGATCAAGTCCCTTGCATTAACCTAAGTTAAGCATAATACCAGTGACTGGGTATTAAGGTCTTGGGATTTGGGTTTTCTTTTT
>NW_026623631.1:515342-520648 GCF_030028575.1 Malurus melanocephalus
CATCCAGAAGAGATGGACGATCAGCTCTTTAAGGCAAAAAACTCACTTCATTAACCGGAGACGGAGTCATTTGTTGGCATTTATCTAGCGCAAATCTCCGGAGCAGAATGATGAAGGCACCGGAGCAGAGGCTGCGGGAGGATTTGCCAGCAGCTCCCATGGCCGGCAGCCTCCCTCCCTCCCTGGAGCACCGGGGAGCGGTGTTTTATGGCACCGAGAGCCTGCGGAGAGCCGGGACGGGATGTTCCTGCCCTGCACGGAGCAGATGGCAGCGCTGGCACCGACAGAGCCGGGATGCAGCAGCGCAGAGCATCCGCGGCGCTCCGGGAAGGGCTGCCCAGCACCTGCAGGAATCTGGGGGCACTGCCACGTCTGGAATTGGGTGCTGGACTCAGAGAGAAGGGACAGCCCTTGGGAGACACAGCAGAACAGTTGCTGCCATGAAGAGAAAGTTTGTCTCCTTTCTCAGAGGCAAAGCAGTGAGCTGTAGAAAGTGGGGAATGAAATAACCCTTCCAATGCTGCAGCTCCCCGTCTTTTTCTTTGCTCATGGGTTTCAGGCTTTTACAGGTGGCACCCAGGCAGTATCAAGCCCCCAGAGGTGCCCAGCACATTTTCCGCTTTGCAGAGTGGCCGCTGAGAGATTTGCCAACTCCAATTCATCACCACAGAGCAGCTCCATCCTCCCCTCCCCGCTGCCAGCTGGGGCCCGGCGCTCTGGGTAAAATGCCAGCAGTCGAAAGGTTAATAGCAATGGGACTGCAATTCAAGCTTGCCGAGATAAATGAAGGTAGAGAGCAAGGAAAAGAGGCGGGGAGGATCCTTGTTGTGATTTCATGGCAGTCTTTTTCTCCTATCATCATCATCTGAGAAGAATGTTTATCGAGTTCCCTCTCCAGCGGACCCATCGGAGGGGAGACAAAATGTCCCTGAAACTCACCCAGGCAAAAGAGTTTGGCAAAAAACAGCRCTGTGTCAACACCTCAGCACCCCCAAACACATCCTTAGCTGAGGTTCACAGCAAGGAATTGGCTRCACTGGAAAAACTTAACAACTCACTGCATGCTGGAGACCATGAGCATTATCTCGGCGCTGGGGACACACCACTCTGCACTCAATACTGATAAAATCACTCTCGGAGGTACAGAGAGCTCACACTGCATCCAGACACTCCAAAATCCCCAAACCAACCCCCTTCTCTAACAGGGGTATGAGTTATTCCAAGTAACCTCAAAGCTGCAAGCACAAGGAGATGCTGCAGGAGTTATCACAACAGCAAATTGGGGACATTTGAATACAAACTCAACAGACAGCTTAAAACCAACCAAAATTTATAAAAAAACCCAACCCTCACTCTGGTTGCTGATGTTCAAGGAGATATCTTCAACTTCTGTTTTCATTTAAGTGTTTCACCAGCTCTTATACACACTTACCTGGAACAAAACATTTTTTATTTTGATAAACTCCCATGCCCAAGTCAAAACTGGCAATGAAGAATAAAAGAGAAATGGGAACAAATATGCAATGCCAAAAGGAACAAGAAGGATGGTCTTCGAATGTGAAACTTGCATAATTCAGAARGCTGTTAACACACATATTTTTCTGAACAAAATACTTTATTGAAACTTAACACATAATGAAGAATTATGATCAGTTTAACTGCAGTTATTAAAGAATAAAGCTAGAAAGAATGTATTTAKACCCTCATCACTCAAGACTGTACAATGTGAGTTGCAATTCAAAGAAATATTTAAAAGAATAATATGAACTACATGACCAATTCTATTAATTTCAGGCCAGATTTTTTTTTTTTTTTTGTCAGATGCCTTCAGGTTTTCTTCTGTCAGCTTCTCATTTCCAAAARCAGCAGCAGGTTATTGCAGGGGGAGGAAGATATGGTCTTAGCCTTGCAAAGAAATAGTACCAGCAGACCTGACTCTCAAATTGAGGAGATTTGTACTTAAAATTAAGGACGCAGTTCCTAAAACACAGCTGGAAAACTTTAAAAAAATAAATATATGAAACTTAATTTTTTATTATTTGGGAGTAATAATAAATCACAACACTAAATGAATTATTTATGGTATCCTAGGTATTARAAATCACCTTTGTTGCTTCACTGATCTCAAAACCAGACCTGAACTCTATGTCCTGTAGAAAACATTTATTCCCACAGTCCTGCCAAAGATTTATGTATCAAGTTTTAATTTTTTCTGCAATGAAAGTTATTTTTAAAGCATATTTTTCATCTCTAACAGGAAAATGAAGGCAACACCAGAGTGGTATTTTGGAATACAAGCAGATTTTAAGACAAAAGACTTAAATTAAACCAAACCAAACAAACAAAAAGAGAAGAGCATCTATGAAGGGTTCTGCACACTCAGTCACACATTATTGCATGCCACAAGCCAAGCAAAAATATTCTTTTCTTCCATTCTTCCTGTTGTTTCCTTTCGAAAAAATTTCATTTACTACCACATGAGCATCCGTTTGCATTATTTATAACAGCAACTTGCAACCACAAATGAGGGCACATAATTCATTTATATTTCACACCATTAAGAGGGGTATTATAACTGCAAACAGTAAATAGGAAATATAATAGCATTCAGCTTCTTCATGCTCTGTGAACTAACAAGTATTGAAACTTGGGGAAAGTCTAAGTAAATGAGAAACTTTTTTTTTGTTATGGTGGATTTGAAGCGTGAGGAAAACATGAGTTACACAAACCAAAAAGAAYTGGAAAAGGACGCATGCACCGAGCACATCAATTCTATTTAAGTACCTCCCAACAAGCTAATGCTTTAAAAAATTGACATAACTTTCTTTGTGAAACTCCAAATTTGAGTGCCTGGACTCCAGCCTAAGCTAAGAAAGGCAAATCCCCCTAGAAATACAAAAACCCTGCAAGAAATAACCATCTCTGCTTGAAATCAGAGATGTGGGAGCTCACATTGGGCTGGGTCAGGCCCCCTTTAGATAAAGTGAATAGCAGCAAAATTCAGTTTATAAGCACCTCCACTTTATGTAAAAGTTTCAGAAAATCYTGGCCCCAAATCCTGCAGACTGCTCCCCTTTACACAAGTGTAACTATAACAAGTATCAGCCTTTTATTTAAGATTAGCTGTGTTATTTAATATTTAACTGTGTGAGAGCATAGGAAATCCATCCAGATACAAAACCATTTAATTCCATCTACATCAAATTTCTGCCTGCTTCTACAAGGGCCAGGAACTACATTTTTGCAACTGAGAAGCAAGAGAAAACATTAATTCCTAGTTTCATTACCTGAAACTGGAAAACTCACAGCAAATCTCAAAAGGAAACCCAAATCAGCCAAACCCACCAGTGACCTGCAGATCCCACAGCAACATCTGCCCAGCCCAGAGAGAATTGGATTTTCAAAGGCTTAGAAGGCAATAAAACATGGAATAATCCCAGAATTTTTTGGAAGACCTCTGGGGAAATGGAAAAGCAGCCTGTGAAAAACCCACAGTCTTCAGGAAGTCCTGAGGAACAGAAGTTGTTTGACTGTGGCTCCCATGGATGTATTTATGCACAGAACAGCAATAGCAAAGAAAAATTTAAAAAGGAAATCGTATCAGGAGGTACAAACAGGAAGGTAAAGAGACACAAGAATTTACTCCAGAAAATCACCCCACCTAGCCTGCCACAGATGGGTCTGCTGATATTAAAAACTGTCAGATCAAAGACCAAGTTTTATTATAAACAGCAAACAGAAATGGGGAGGCACATCCTGGGCTCTGTAGAAATCAGATGTTSTGGTTTTCACAGGACAATCACAGCACCAAAAGCATCACCAAGGCAGGGTTTTGCAATGATGCCAAAGCCCAGCAAATCTCCCAGGATTYGGGTGCCTAATTCCAASYTGTCACTTMAAAAGGCTCAGCCTAAGCTTGGACRCATTRCASACACCCAGGACAAGAGCCATGGCAGATAAGGTGATGGGTACATTGGGACATGAAGCAGAGACAGCAGTGAGGATGCAGAAAGGGAGGACAAATTGGCCTCTTGAAATGCCTTTTACTTCCCTCTTTGCAAAGGAACAGTCCTGCATAATCACAGGACTCTCAAAAGTTACCAAACACCCCAAGACATTTTGTAAAATCACGAGTGCTGTGAGCTGTGATTACAGGTCACTTCAACCCCCCTCCCTGATTTTTTTTTGCCTTCCCTCCATTAGATGCTGAGTATATTAGGTACCACACAGCACCACAACTGCTAAATCAGTCCAGCTGCCTGTTTTCTGAGTGACCACACTAAATCCCCCTGATGAGCAAGAAGCACTTTGAGCAGCTCTGAAATTTCCTGCTGTCTCCAGCCTCGCCTCTGCCCAGCTGGATCTGTAGGATGTCTTTGCACAGAGCAGCTCAGGGATGGAAAGGATTGCAAAAACAGCACAGCCTCTACGCTTCCGTACCCTCCTAATCCTATCCTAGGTGTCTGGGACCTGTTCTTTTGGGATGACTAGTGAAGTCTGAAGCCTGCTGTCTCATTTGTGCTGCGACATCCCAAAGCTGCTGCCAGGGATTAGCCTTGTATCAGCTGTACTGGTTGGTTACATATATATATTTTTTTTTTCTCCTTTCACCCTACCTATTTTGCCCTTTTTCATATGTAGGGAAGGAAAAATAATACTCACACAAGCTAATATTTAACTCTGACACCCAAGAGACATTTGGGGGTGACTTACCACCACCATTTGGGCCAAATTGCATCTGCAATGCAGGTAACAACAGCTGAACCATCTGGCCCATAGCACGCACAGTAGCATATAAACATTGATATAATCAAAAGTAATTATGAGCTGAAGTTTTCAAAGCCAGTTAGCAATGCCTAGAAAGGCTCAGCARAAATGAATTATTGGGTTTTTCTCTGCAAAGGCATGAATGTGATCACTGGAGGCTAAACAGGGCTAGGATGTTTTCATGTCTGCATTTCATGAAAATGCCCCAAGAAGTCTGGAAAACTGCTCCCCGATCCATCCAACATTGCCTGGCACGTTTGTCTCTCAAGTCTTTCATGCTCCACTCATCTCTACTTGTTAACAAAACAACCTTGGATCTACCTCTCCTTCCCATAGATACAGGAAAAGGTTGGCTGTATCCTGTTACTGAGCAAAAAGTGTCCCAAATTTATATCAGGACAAGGAGTATAAATCTGCCTTSTTGTCAGTTTTTCTATTTGGTGTAACTGGCAATCGGAGCAGAAGTCATACAAAGAAGGCCAAATCACAAATAGTTTTCTAGTGATTTACTGGAAAATCCACCTGCCAAATTCATTCAT